>NW_027202840.1:0-145298 GCF_024711535.1 Dipodomys merriami | reverse complement strand
ATATGGTTTTTGTATACTTCTTCAGGCAGATAAATATGTAGATATAGACACATTGATAACAGGTTCTCTATAGTCTGTCCTTTTGCTAGCTCTCTGAAAGCAAACTAAAGTCCAATGCATCTTATTTTTTCCGAAGTATAATTAATTCATGTTCTGTATGTCCTTCTTGTCAAACATTAGTTTTCAGAGTTCTGGCTTCCCTCCATAGTCTCACTTGCCACGTGGAGTTATATTTGGTGTAGAGGCCACAGTTCAGGCTCTTCTCCTCCCACACAAGTTGTGATTTGGATTAACCATCTCTCTCATCAAGACATTTTCATTTTTTAAAAAATCAATGAACATTATATTCTTCAATTACTTCTCAATTTTCCATTCTGTTCTATTCATTTACCTGTCTGTCAATGTCCCAAACTTTCATTGTCCTAAGCACTTTGTAACATTTTTTGAACTTGATCCTTTTCAAAATTATCCTGCCCATTCCAGATCCTATGCACATCTATAGAAACTTTAGAAATTGGTTTGTTCATTTCTATTCCAAAAAGCCAGCTAGGAAATAGTTTAATAAACTGCCACTCTGGCAGCTCTGAACATCCACTACATAAACATAGACTCTTATGATACGATAAGGCAGAGCCGTTCTGTGATCAGCTGCTACAACCCTTGAGATCCCAGTGATGACACTTGCTGTGTTTTGCTAAGCTGGCTGATGGTTGATAGTTCATGGAAGACTCAGATTGGGGCTGGTCCCCAGACAGCAAAAGGCAGCATCAAAAGGCTGGGGCTTTTCACCAGGAGAAACAGAGGCCAAGGCAGAGTTGATCATCAGTGGCTCACATCACTGCTCATGCCTACATGATGAAGCCACCATGAAAACCAAAAATCCGGGGTTCCGCCTGACTCTGAATTTAGCTAGCTAGAAATTCCTTATGGGAAAGAGATGAGGCTGAGGAAGGCTTGTAAGAGGCAATCCCAGTCTTCCTAAGAAAGCTGAATTGGCCAGGAACTGGTGGCTGAAACCTGTAATCCTAACTAGCTACTCAGGAGACTGAGATCTGAGGATCAGGATTCAATGCCAGCCTGGGCCAGTAGTCTGTGAGACTCATGTCTCCAAATAACCACTCAAAACCTGAAGTGGTGTTTTAGTTAAAATGGTAGCTCTTGAGCAAAAGAGCTCAGGGACAGAGTTCAGGCCCCACAACCAACAGTAACAAAGCCAGATCACAAAGGCAGCAGGACCACCTATTGGTAGTAATACCTCAGAACCCACAATGCTGGGCAGACTACTCCAAATGAGGGAAAGACCTAAAAACACCTAATAAGAGGTGCTGTACTCAAAACGAATGGTGACCCTTGACAACTAAAAATAAAAAAAAAAAAAAAAACATAAGTAGAATGAAAGAGAGCCAGGTGCCAGCAGCCCACGCCTGTAATCCTAACTACTCAGGAGACTAGATGTAAGAATCATGGCTCAAAGCCAGCCCAGGAAAGAAAGTCTGTAAGACTCCTATATACAATTTCCCACCACAAAAGCTAAAAGGGGAGCTGTGGCTCAAGTGATAGAGTGCTAACCTTGAGCAACAAATCTAAGGGAGATTGCCCAGGCCCAGAGTTCAAGACATAGTACTGGCACACATAAGCATGCACGCACGCGCGTGCGCGCGCGCGCGCGCGCGCGCACACACACACACACACACACACACACAAAGACACACAAACACATCACAAGGCCACATTCCCAGGCCCCTCATGAAGTTTCTCTGAGGTAGCTTTAGGAGTGGGTACCTGAACTAGCAGTCACTCATACCTGTGCGTGACTTGCAAACCTGCTAATGTGTAAGCTTTCTTGCAGGGACACAAGCCAGAGCAGAGGGACCAACTTTTCCCTGCTTCTACTCCTTCCACCCAGTCCCAGAACCATGCTCAATCTCATTAGTACAGGTTTCTCCTTGCAAGAAGGTTCTATTAGGTGTCCTCAAACTGCCAACCTTCCACCTCCAAGGAAAGGAAGAAGAAAAATCTGCTCTTTCTCCAAACTCCAAGGGATTTGTTTGTTTGGGGAGTACCTAGGACTCAATACTGTATCACCCCAGCTGGCAGGGAAGAGATGGGCTCAGGCAGTCCTCCTGACTCAGCGTCCCAAGTAGCTGGTAAATTCAGGTACACTACCTAAAAGTGGAAATCTTTTTCATTTCCCTTCTTGGTGCTGTGAAAGAAGCACATAATTTGAACTCAGGGCCTCACACATGCTATGCACATGTCCTGGCTTCCCTCAAGCTCAAAGTGATTCTGGTGAGACTAAAATTAGTAGATCTGCCTCCACCATGAGAAGAGTATAACATGGGAGTGGAGCCCAATTCTACTGAGTTCAAGGCTGACCTATAACAAGTATGACATGGTGGGGTTACACAAGGAGATGAGCACACAGCACGGAAGCTTCCAAGATACTAGCTCCCCACAGTGAGCCGGAATGCTTCAGTACAACAGGTGAAGCACAGGAGAATCTTCCCTACATAGAATCCTCTCCCCAAGGAGCTTCCAGAGATAAGGACCACCTCAGATTTACTCCTTCTGCCTCCCTGAAAGACCAGTCAACCAGGAGAAACTTCCTTAGTACAGGGTGTAATCCTGCCAGGTCATCACAGCAGAATCAATACTGTGCTCTGGTGTTCATCCTGCCACTGAAGCAGGTAAGCCATCCAAGGAGGGGGTGTCTCATCTCATCTGAGGGAACCTGATTAAGTGGGAGAGGTCTCATCGCCCGGGGAGGGTCTTGACACCTGGGAGTCTCCATTTGAGGATGAAACCTTTGTCTTGTTTTTGATGCCAGTACCAAAAGATTTGATAGTTCATTGGAGACAGGGCTTCCCTGACTTTTCTGTCCTGATTGGCTTTAAAACACAATCATAAAAACATAAAAACATATCTCAGTCTCCTGGGATTACAGGGAGGTGTTACCAGAACATAAAAGACACCCTTTTCTTAATGAAGACAAGAAGTGCAGTACAAAATCCAGCTCCTCTCTCCTGCTCAGTCCTGGAGGACACACAGGCAATTCCACTCAGAGCCTAGAACAGGACTGAGGGGAGAACATAAGACTTGATGCTACACATGGCCACCTAAGGACCAGCTATGCTTATAACAGGGCTCTTGGGCATAGAAATAGTTGCAAAGGACTCAAGAAGAAAGTGGAAATTCCAGCTAGTTTTGGAAGCCTATGTTACTTTGGCCAGAGCGGCAGCTTGAACTGCCTGCTGCACATTGCCATGTGGCAGACACTGGGCACACTAGCATGCCATTTATTCAACATGGCTGGTCCAGATGGGCACAAAGGGTCTGTGCTCTTCCTAACAGGAAACATCTGCTATTAAGTCTGACTGAAAATTATGTGATCGATGATGAATGACACTAATAACATTTAATAACAAGACTTCTCATGATGAGTTATTATGTGATGGCACTGTGCTGATCACTGTATATGAATGATCTCATTCCAACTTCAAAGTAGCCCTTGGAGGTAGGGACTGTGATGTCTCCATTTTATGGATGAGAAAACAAGGCCCAGAAATACGTGTCCAAAATCACAGAGTTAATGGGTGGCAGGACAGGGTTCAAATCTTGATCTGGGTACAAAGTACATTTTCTCCTTAAGTTGTGGTTAAAAATTATTATTTTCACAATGTGAAATGTGTAAATCAGTGACATTTAGCAATTCACAATTTTGTGTTACTGTTGCATTATTTCTGGAGTATTTTTATTACCTTACAGAAGACCTATTAAGGAGTAATTCTCCAACATTACATTGCTCCTAATTCCTGTTAGCACCAATCTACTCTGTCTCTATGGATTTGCCTGTTCTACACATATTTTATATCAGTGGAATCATACAATAAATGGCCTTTTACCTCTGGCTTCTTTTAGTTAATACAGTGTTTGGGAGGTTAACTATGTCACTGCATTTATCAAAACCTTTTGTCCAACCAGAAGGCAGTGGCTCACTTCTGTAATACTAATCACAAGGCTGAGATATGAGATTCTTTTTTTTTTTTTGGTGCGGTCATGGGGCCTGAACTCTGGGCCTGGGCACTGTCCCTCAGCTCTTCAGCTCAAGGCTAGTGCTCTACCACTTAAGCCACAGTGCCACTTCCTGCTTTTGTCTTTTTGCTTATGTGGTGCTGAGGAATTGAACCCAGGGCCTCATGCATGCAAGGCAAGTGCTCTACCACTGAGCCACCTTCCCAACCCCAGTCTATGAGATTCTTATCTCCAATTAACCACCAGAAAGCTAGGAGTGCCAGTATGGCTCAAACTGGTAGAGCACTAACCATGAGAGAAAAAAGCTCAGGGCAGCAAGCAGGCCCTGCATTCAAGCCCCATGACCACAAAAAAAGTAAAAAATGAAACACACCTTCTGTCCATATTATCTTTTTTCCACTTTATTTTATTGGTGAACTTATTTAATGACAAGTAGGGAGGTAGGGAGGTTCCCAAGTGGGTTAAGTTGGAAGTACCAAAAAATTCAGGATCTAGGCTTTCTCCATATGTGTAGTTGCAATGAAGGGTTAGTTGGAGAGAAGAGTTTTTTCCAGACTTGTCTGCCCAGGATGGTTTTGAACCATGATCCTGACATATTAGTCTTCTCAGTAGTTAGGATGCTAGGCATACCACCCGTACCCAGCTTCAATTTCTTTTTACGTATAAGAAAAGCTTGCCCTGAATTTTCCCCCTCCAATCTGCTCTGCCAGATATTCAAGGCAACCTATTCCTCAGCAGTTGCTGGCAAAGAAATGGAATTACAATGAATGATGTAAGATTAATGAAGGTTGAGGCTGGAAGGGGCCCTGTTTCCCCTGTGGTCCACAGTTACCTGATACCTGAACAAAATCCAAAATGTAAGAGAAAGTGATGTCTGTAAGATGGGGCAGCCACTAGTATGTGGGAAAGATTTCCTGAAAGAAACCCATCTGTTCTGAGCTCCAGGCCTTAACTGAATGTCTGAAATGACAAACAAAACTATCCAATCACCAACCTCAACATGCCCAAGATGAAACTCATGGTCCCTTCCCAGTGTTGTATTTAGTTGTGACAAGCATTCCCATTTCAGATGCCCATGCCAGCAAAAGAATCGTCACATCAGCTTTATCATCCATACCAAACACAGTCCCAAGTCCTGCTGATCTAGTCACTCTTACTTATATCCACTGCTACCATCCTAAGTCCAAGTGACCTCATCAGTTCTTCCCTGGATAATCCACTCTAGTTTCTTCACAGCACAGTTAGAGTGGTCCTTTCAAATATAAATTGGTTGTGTTTAAGGCACTGCTCCTGGAAGAAAGACTAAAATTAGGTCTTTGTCTAATCCTTCTAGTCCCAGTCACACTGCTTTCCTTTGAGCTTAATAAGGTTTGCACTCCATCCCACCTCAAGACGTCTTCATCTGCCCCTTATCACTTTTCCCTTTCACCTTAACCTTCATTTCCAAAGGAAAGCTTTCCCACGCATCCTCATGGTAAAACCCTTGCACTAGGAATCACATCTTGATGGTCAGATTCTTGTACTAGAAGTCATGTCCTCATGCTCAGACCCTTGCACTAGGAGTCACGTCCTCATGGCTAGACACTAGCACTTGGAGTCACATCCTCATGGTCACATTCGTGCATTAGGAGTCACATTCTCATGGTCAGACCCTTTCACTAGAAGTCACATCCTCACGGTCAGACACTTGCACTGGGAATCACATCCTCATGGTCAAATCCTTGCACTGGGAGTCACGACCTCATGATTAGATCCTTGCACTTGTGCTGGGAGTCATGTCCTCATGGCTATTTCCTTGCACTAGGAATCACGTCTTCAAGGTAGAACCTTGGACTGGAAGTTAGAAAGGATTCCTTCTTTTTTCTCAGTATGCAGACTAAGGTCTAAGGTCCATAACAAGAAGCAGCTGGTGCTTCTTCAACAACACACTAAATGCTAAGTACATGGCTGTTGAATGGCTATGTTAATGTGTAACCTTAACAGAAGTGTGGCAGACATGGAAAGTACCCCAATTCCATGCGGTTACAGGATAGCCAAGACTGACCCCCTGGTTGGCAGTGCAAGTCACCTGCGTCCATTTGTTGTGGTTTCACCTCTGGCCCCATCTCTCCGGAATGGGCCGGGAGTGGGGTGCAGAGGTCAAGTGAAGTAACAGCCACCAGCCTGTGATTGGGCTCTCTGGCTCGCCGGTTGGGAAAGGGGAATGTCTCTGGGTGCTGATTGGCTGTCTCACTGCGTTTGGGTAGGCAACGGTAGCAGCAGTGGCAGGGGCAGGTGCTTGGAGGGACTGGACAGGGCCCAGCAGAGAGGGAGGAGGCAGGCGGAATGGGTCCTTGCCACAGGATGTGCTGAGCATTGCTTGTGTGGGCTGCCCGCCTAGACCTGCAGTGACCAAAGCTGGATAAGGGTGCTCTGGTGCCCTGTGACAACCACCAGCGATTCTATGCAGGAGAGCTTTTGCTGGGTCGTGGCCAACCGCTTCTACAAGCTGCTGGAAGGTGAGTAGGACCAGTTCCACATCCTGTGCGATGCCAATCGCTCTCGCCAGCAGCAGCAGCTGCATAGCCGCAAGCAAGACAAGACCGCCATGGTGGCTGCAGCTCCAGTGGAGCTACGCAGGAACTTAGGTTCCCAGGCCGGACGCTGGCGGCAGCCCCAGGGAGTCTCAGAAGGAGCTCAAGAGCCTCCCGGTGCCCGGTGAGCCTTGGCAGGACAGCCCAGGCCCTCAGCCACCAGGTACATGGGTAGGAGAGGAGAGGAAGGGCACCGGGTGCAGGACAACCAGGCCAGCTGCCTAGATCCTCGGCATAAGACCAAGGCACTGTGTGCAGCGAGGGTGAGCGCCCTGGAGGCATTTCATGTGCCAAGAGTGCTCTTGGCCAGGAAGGTGGGAGCCTATGAAACGGGGAGCCTGGCTGGCGCCCCAGGTGGTCCTGGGGTGCCACCAAGCCAGCAAGCAAGTCTGGAGCGGGCTGGTGCTACCAGCATGAAGGGAAGGGGGTGGCCGGTGGGGGGCCACAGAGGATGGGGGGTGGGGTTGCCTTTCTCTAAGTGGCGCTGGCCTGGCTGCACTTGCATTCCTGAATCACCCCTGACTGCTCTAAGACAGGCGTTCCTAACCCTGGCACCTCCAAGCTTCTAGATGTCTCCTGCCTCATCAGACCATGGCCTGGTGCAGGAAGAGGAAGGGCACCTCAGAAAACACTTCCACCTGACCCGCCCTGGCCTGAGGCATCTGCACCTGCCTCCCACTTCTTCCCTGAGTGCTGAGTGAGGCGAGTGGTTGTCATGAGGTGAGGTGTGTGGTTGTCACTCTTCTGATTGTTGAGGTTAGCTGTGTGGTTGTCACTGTTCTAGGTGTTGAGGTTAGATGTGCAATTGTAACTGTTCTGAGTATTGAGGTTAGGTATGTGGTTGTCACTTTTCTGAGAAATGAAGTTAGGTGTGTAGTTGTCACTGTTCTGAGTACTGAGGTTAAATGTGTAGTTGTCACTATTCTGAGTGTTGAGGTTAAGTGTGTAGTTGTTATTGTTCTGACTGAGATTAGGTGGGTAGTTATCTCTGGTCTGAGTCGAGGTTAGGTGTGCGGTTGTCACTGTTCTGAGTACTGAGGTTATGTGGTAGTTGTCACTGTTCAGAAAACTGAGGTTAGGTGTGTATTTGTCACTGTTCTGAGTATTGAGTTTAGGTATGTAGTTGTCACTATTCTGATGACTGAAGTTAGATGTACAGTTGTTGCTTTTGTGTGTATTTAAGTTAGGTGTGTGGTTGTCACAGTTCTGAGTGCTGAGGTTAGGTATATAGCTGTCACTGTTCTGAGTAGTGAGGTTAGGTGTGCAGTTGTCATTGTTCTGACTGTTCTGATATTGATGTTAGGTGTGCAGTTGTCACTGTTCTGAGTTTTTAAGTTAGGTGTGTGGATGTCACTTTTGAGATATGCGTTTGAGATATGTGTTTGAGATATGCAGTTGTCACTGATCTGAGTACTGAGGTTAGGTGTGCTATTGTCATTGTTCTGAGTATTGATGTTAGGTGTGTGGTTGTCACTGTTCAGAGTACTGGGGTTAGGAGTGTAGTTGTCACTGCTCTGAGTGTTGAGGTTAGATGTGTAGTTGTCACCATTCTGAGTGTTGAGTTTAGGTGTTCTGTTGTCACTGTTCTGAGTATTCAAGTTAGGTGTGCAGTTGTCACTAGTCTGAGTATTGAGATTAGATGTGCATTTGTTACTGTTTTGACTGTTCTGAGTATTGATGTTAGGTGTGCAGGTGTCACTGTTCTGAGTACTGAGGTTATGTGTTTGGTTGTCACTGTTTTTAGTGTTGAAATGAGGTGTGTAATTGCCACTGTTTTGAGTAGTGAGTTCATGTGTATATTTGTCACTTCTGAGTATTGAGGTTTGGTGTGCTGTTGTCAGTGTTCTGAGTATTGAAGTTAGTAGTGTGGTTGTCACGATTCTGAGTATTGAGTTTAGCTATGTAGTTTTCACTGTTCTGAGTATTGAGGTTGGGTGTGTATTTTTCACTGTTCTGAGTACTGGGGTTAGCTGTGAAATTATCACTTTTCTGAGTATTGAGATTAGGTGTGTAGCTGTGTCTGTTCTGAGTTGAGATTAGGTGTACAATTGTCACTGTTGAGTGTTGAGGTTAGGTGTGTAGTTGTCACTGTTCTGAGTGTTGGGGTTAGGTGTGCTGTCATCACTGTTCTGAGTATTGAGGTTAGGTGTGTGGTTGTCACTTTTCTGAGTAGTGAGATTAGGTGTGCATTTGTCACTGTTTTGACTGTTCTAATTATTGATGTTAGCTGTACAGTTGTCACTGTTCTGATTACTGAGATTAGATTTGTAGTTGTCACTTTTCTGAATGTTGAATTTAGGTGTGCAGTTGTCAATGTTGTGAGTACTGAGCTTATGTGTGTAGTTTTCACTGTTCTGAGTATTGAGGTTTGGTGTTCTGTATTCAGTTTTCTGAGTATTGTAGTTTTGAGTGTGGTTGTCACTGTTCTGAGTATTGAGATTAGGTGTGCAGTTGTCACTGTTCTGAGTACTGCAGTTAGGTGTGTAGTTGTCAATGTTCTGAGTAGTGATCTTAGGTGTGTAGTTGTTATCGTTAGCAGAGCTTGTTTGCCTATTCCTGGCTTGGTCAAGACTCATCCACTGCTTTCTAGGCAGCAGAAGCTCACGCCTGTTCTCCTAGGTCTTCAGGATGCTAAAACGGAATCAAGGTTCAAAGACAGCCTGGCAGGAAAGTTCAGGAGACTCTTACCTCCTGTTAACCATGGTGGGGCTGCAGTTCAGTGGTGGAGTGACAACCCTGAGCCAGAAATCTTGAGGGACAGTGCTCAGGCCTGAGCATGGACATGCGTGCACACTCACATATACATGTGTGCAGACACACACACAAAGTGTGAGTTCATGCCCTGTCAGAAAATTTTAAGTGCTAGCACCTTGACTTGTGCAAATCGCGACTCTACCTTTATCTGTGTGGAGAAGATTTGTTGCTTGAGAATCAGAAGTCTGTAAAATAAAGTCTGTAAAATAAAGATGCTGAAAACCAAATGCTATTCGGTATGTCAGTAAGTGTATGACCTTACTTAATCAAATGAGATAATGCACTTTTACCTTACTTTTTTTCTCAAATTAGAGAAATATAAAATTAAATGAGGCAAGGATTCTCCATTTATTTACTGATCTACGTAGTTTTTGCTGTAATAGTTTGAACTGATGGCCTCACTAATTTTTAGATATAGCTGTCTCCCTATGCTTCCTACAAAGCTGAGATTAGAAGTGCATGCCATCATGACTTCATGTCTAGCTTCATTTTTTTAAACAAATGAAAATGTTGTGTCCTTTAGAAGAGTGTGACACTGCAGCTAGTATTGCTAATAAGCTGACTTTTCACAGTTTTCAATTTTAAAATAAATTTTTGTCATTTTTTTTTCTTATAGTATTGAGGATCAAACTTGGGGCCTCAAGCAAGCCAGGCCAAAGGACATTATCAATGAACTATAGTCCTACCCTGTGGTGGAAATTTTAAACATGTATGACATTGAATGAACACCCTTTATTTTTCCTGACGTCAGCACTGTGAATTTATATACACAAATTTAATTACATAAATGCACAGTGCTTTTTCTTTTTTCAAAACTTAAGTGATATAATCTGGGATGCAGTCCACTTCCTGCCTGACAGTGCACTACCAACTTTTCTGTCCATTTAGAGTCTAGGCAATCTGGCTTTTGAGATATATATTTACAAATCTTGAGGTAATTTTATAGGTAGAATAACATTGTAGTTTTTTTCAAGGTGCATAATAGAAGAAAGCACCTCATTAATTTCCATTTATGTAGTTACTGTACTAAATTTATCTGTAATGAGTGTTAAAGTTCTACACAAATTTCTGTAAGCCCTGTTATGAAGGTCTGTGATTTTCTCTACTTAAATATTTTATTTATTTATTTTATTGTGAAAAAACCATACAGAGGGGTTACAATTACATGGGCAAGATAATGAGTACATTTCTTATGAAGCCTTGTTGCCTCCTCCATTGTTTCCCATTCCCGTCCTTTCCCCTTTCCACCCCACCCCCACCCCTGCCAAAGTTGTAAAGTACATTTTTCAACATAATGTATTGTAAATCTCATTGTTGCAATGGGTCCACCTGTATCCCTATTTAAACAATTTGTTTTTTTCCTTCCCCTTTAAAATTATACATGTTATGCCAAGGTCACAGGACCCCCACCAAGAAGAACTCTACAGCTGTTTTATTTAAACAGGCTGCAGCTTGGGCCTCATCTTACACTCTGACACAGTGGCGCTCAGGAAGAGAGCACTGAGCTAAGGATGTGCAGGTCTTATAAAGGTACACACCCAGGTGGTTTATCACCACCTATTGCTCTGCTACAAACAAGCAACAAGTGGTCACTGCCTCCAAATTTTAACCCTTCATTCCCCCCCATTGACTTATACTCCTGAGACACAATCTTGTAGCTCTGGGCCAAAACTAATTTCCAATACCTCACGAACTTGAACGGGTATAGTCCCTCTCTGACCTTAGCCATAATATTAAACAATAATATCAATAACAACCAGTTTATTTTTCTTTTCTTGAGGTGTATGCGGAGTGGTTGGGTAGGATGCTTGCAGACTTCCCATGTTTCCCCACGGTCATCCAGGGCAAAGGGTTCAGCTGGTCTGGCATGGGAGCAGAGGATCCAAGCAGCAAGGGCAGGAGGAGTAGTCAGTAGCACCATGTAAGGTCCCTTCCACCTTGGTTCCAGAGATCTCAAGTTGTGCCTTCGAACAAACACCCAGTCCCCTGGTTTAAACAAATGGGGGGTAGGAATAGAAGCAGAATCATAATGCTCTAAGCTGGGGCCACATACTCTTATGCAACAGCTGTAAATAGTCAAGCTTACACAGAAATTCAGTATCATCCAAATCAGCAAGCAATTCAGTCTGAAGACTAGGGATAATGGGTGGAGGGGGTCCATGCATTATTTCAAAAGGAGTAAAGCCAAACCGATAGGGTGAAGTTCTTATTCTAAACAGGGGCAAAAGGAAGGAGTGATACCCAATCTGCGCCAGTCTCCAAGGCCAATTTATTTAAGGTCTCCTTTCTGATTCATTCTTTCTACCTGCACTGAACTCTGGGGTCTATAAGCACAGTGCAAATTCCAATCCATCCCAGGTGCTGTGGCTATTCCCTGACTTACTTTTGAGACGAAGGCCCATCCATTATCTGTCCCAACAGTGGATGGGAAGACATACCTGGGTAGGATTTCTTCCAGGATCTTCTTAGCCATGATTTTCACAGTCTCATGTTTGTTGGGTAGGCTTCAACCCATCCTGAAAAAGTGTCTACAAAAACTAGCAAATATTTATATCCAAATTTTCCAGTTTTAATTTCTGTGAAGTCTACTTCCCAATACACACCTGGCCTATCTCCACGGAGGCAAGCTCCTTTTGTAACCAGTTGATTGGGGGCATTGGTGAGCTGACAGGCTTCACAAATTTTTTTAAATTTAATTTTATTTTATTTGTGAACATACTGTACAGAGGAGTTACAATTACATGGGCAGGATAATGCATACATTTCTTACCAAACATTGCAGCCTCCTCCTTTGTTTACCCTTCACATCCCTTCACAGCCTCCCCCCTCCCCCCCATCCCAATCCTATTCCTTCCCCCCACACACACCGACGTTGTAAAGCTCATTTTGGACATGACAACTTGTACTTCTCATTGTTGCAACAGGTCCACCTGTATAGATAAACAACTGGTTTTTCCCCATCTCCTCCACAAGTTATACTGACATCAAATATAGTGAAAGCAGGGGTTATACTGTGGGGGAGGGACATACAAAGCAACAAAGAGATAATCTTATAAATGTGTTAGAAACACATGCATGGAAGAAAAAAACATTAAAATACACATCTAAGGGTTCATTTTCCTGACATTACATTATCTGACCTTTTCCGCTTGACTCATACATATACTAGATATTACAAATAAGGGAAACCATGGGACCTATGTTTCTTGGGCCTGGCTTACTTCACTTAATATAATTTTTTCCAAGTTTTTCCATTTTCTAACAAATGGGGCAATGTCATTCTTTCTGATGGAGGCATAGAATTCCATTGTGTATATATACCACATTTTCTTGATACAATCATCTACTGAGGGGCATCAGGGTAGGTTCCATATCTTAGCTATGGTAAATAATGCTGCAATAAACATAGTTGTGCTGGTAGCTTTAGTGTGGTCTTGTTTGTATACATTTGGGTAAATGCCCAAAAGTGGGATTGCTGGGTCATAGGGGAGTTCTATGTGAAGTCTTTTGAGGAACCTCCATACTGCTTTCCAAAGTGGTTGAACAAGTTTACATTCCCACCAACAATGAAGTAAAGTTCCTTTCTGTACACATCCCCTCCAGCATCTGTTGTTGTTAGAGTTCTTGATTTTTCCGTTCTAACTGCATTGAGGTGATATCTCCATGTTGTTTTGATTTGCATTTCTTTTATGGCTAGGGATGTTGAACATTTCTTCATGTGTCTATTGGCCATCCTTCTTTCTTCTTCAGAGAAGTTTCTCTTTAAATCTTTCGCCCACTTATTTATTGGGCAGTTGTTTCTTTGAGGATTTGTTGTTGGGGGGTTTAATTTTTTGAGTTCCAAGTATATTTTAGATATGAGACCCTTGTCAGTTGTATGGCTAGTAAAGATCTTCTCCCAATCCGTGGGTTTTCTATTGATCTTGCTAGCTATGAGGCTTCACAATTTTTAACAATGTCCTCGATGAGTTGATTTTTACTTTGGAGTGTTGGAGCATGTCCTGCAGTCTTCGTGTTCCCATGTGAGGGACGCAATGGATTCTCTTTAGAATCCCCTTCCCCAATCTTTTTAGCAAGATAACTTTCCCCTCACCAGTTTTCCTTCTCTGTCCAGAGGTTTATAGGCCATGGGAATTTTCTTTATCCACTGCAAGTCTTCTTGGGGGTATTGAGGCTCAGGAGGCAAAGCTCGTGGCCCTGGGTCTACTAGAGTCAGCTCTGGGCTGGAGGGCCAACTCCTTAGCTGCCTGATCGGCCAAGTTATTTCCTTTGGTTATAGAATCAGTTCCCTTTTGATAGCCAGGGCAGTGCATAATGGCAATATTTGCTGTTTCCCATCTGGCCGAGGCTTAAAATTTCTTGTTTGTTTTTAATATATTTTCCCTCAGCTGTCAGCAGCCCCCTCTCTTGGGAAATGGCTCCATGGCCATGCACGTTGGCAAAAGCATACCGACTGTCTGTGTAAATGTTTAGTCTCTTCCATTTTCCCATTTGTAGGGCTTTTGTTAGTGCCACTAGCTCTGCTCTTTGTGCAGACATTCCCTGGGGGAGTGCTTCTGCCCACACTATCTCAGTGTCCGTGATGATTGCTGCGCCTGCGTATCTTTTTCCATCTCGAATGAAACTGCTGCCCTCTGTGAACCATGTATGCTCAGCATGTGATAGTGGCGATTCCAACAAGTCTGGCCTCTTTTCCTTTACCCAGTCTCTCTTTTCATGCTCAATTTCATGTTTTCTGTCCTTCCTTTCCTGTTTTTGCCACGGCTACTAGATCCCTAATAGACCTCTCACCGAGAGTCAGATTCTACAGCTGTTTTATTTAAACAGGCTGCAGCTTGGGCCTCGTCTTCCACTCCGACACAGCGGAGCCCAGGAGGAGAGCCCTGAGCTAAGGATTTTCAGGTCTTATAAAGGCACACAACCGTGCAGTTTAGCCCCATTTGTTGCTTTGCTACAAACAAGCAACAAGTGGTCACTGCCTCAAAACTTTAACCTTTCAATACCAACATCAAATACAGTGAAAGCAGGGATTATACCATAGGGGAGGGACATAAAAAGCAACAAAGAAATCATCTTATAAATATGTTCGAAACAACCGCAGGAGAGAAAAAAAAAACATTTCTTCATGTATCTATTGACTATCCTTTTCCTCTTCAGAGAAGTTTCTCTTTAAGTCGTTAGCCCACTTATTTATTGGGCAGTTGTTTCTTTGAAGATTTGGTTTTGGGGGATTTAATTTTTTAAGTTCTAGGTATATTTTAGATATGAGTCCCTTGTCTGTATAACCCATGCTTTCACTGTATTTGATGTTGGTATAATTTGTGGAGAGGAAGGGAAAAAACAAATCGTTAAACTAAGGATACAGGTAGACTCATTGCAATAATGAGATGTACAAATCGTTATGTCAAAATACGAACTTTACAACTTTGGTGAGGGGTGGGGGGAGTGTCGGGTGGGGAGAGGGGGGAGTATGGAAAGGGATGGGAAGTGGAAACAAAGAGGAGGCTACAATGCTTGATAAGAAATGTACTCGTTATCTTGCCCATGTTATTGTAATTCCTCTGTACGGTATTCTCATAATAAAAAAGAAAAGAAGAAACATTTGAATCCTTATCTTGGGGTTCCAATCCAGATGCCCCTCAATAGATGAATGGATCAAGAAAATGTGGTATGTATACACAATGGAAGTCTATGCCTCCATCAGAAACAATGACATTGCCCCATTAGTTAGGAAATAGAAATGCTTGGCAAAACTCATATTAAGTGAAGTAAGCCAGGCCCAAAGAAACATAGATCCTATGGTTTCCTTTATTTGCAACAACTAGTATATGTCTGAGACAAACAGAAACTGTCAGATAAGTTGATGTTAGGCAAAATGAAACATTTTAAATTTAGTCTGAAGATTGAGTGAATGCTTAGCATAGAGAAATGTCAAGCATTTGGGAATACACTTTTTGACATACACCAGAAACATTAATCCTCCAGAATGTGGGAATTAGATGCTTGCCCCGTGGAATTGGAAGTTTTAATGTACTAAACTATCCAAAGCTGTACAGAAACCTATGAGAGGCCCTTTGCTCAGTATATTCTCGAACCATCAGAGACTGTTTCAGCTCGCTTTTCTCAGCTTTCTTCAGAGCCTAGAAACCCTTTGAGCCAAAATGCAACTATTTTATGGGAACTCTTGCTGGAAATTTTACTGTATTCTTTTCCTTTTCTAAGCTTGTGTTTAGATCAGTGATCAAATGCTAATGCAAGCCTTTTATTGGAAAGGGCTGGTGAAATGCAAGCTGCTGTTCTAGTGTGGAAAAGCAAGGTGGGTTCAATTGCAGTTTTGACCTCTTACAACTGATTTGGGGGGAAAATGTCTGTCACTATTAGCTTTGGTCTTTGGAGATTTAGAGGGAGAATGTAGTATTTGCAGGATATTGGTAAATATCCTAGTAAGTAGCCAATTCTATTTAACACTTCAATTTACATACAGAAATGATGGAAATGACTTTACTATAAAGCAAGTTTAATTGATATAGTTAAAAATGAGATAGCAGAAAGAAGGTAGAATAATCAATGAAGTAATTCTGTAGTTGAATGGAGATACTATAATGGTAAAACACAAATGCTTATGGGTTGCAAATAGAAAATCTAAAGCAAATCTTTTAATTTTTCACTTTGCTAACTTTATTTATGTAGGTGCTAATTCTAGGAATTGAACTTAAGGCCTGGGCTCTGTCCCTTAGCTTTTTCTTTTGCTTATGGTTAGTGCTCTACCACTTGAAGCCACAGCTCCACTTCTGGCTTTCTTAGAGATCACATAACTTTTGTGCCTAAGTTGGCTTCGAACTCTGATCCTCAAATTCCATTCTTACAAGTAGCTAGGACTACAGGAATAAGCCACCAGTACTCACCTTCAACTTGTTTTTTTGTTGTTTTGTTTTGTTTTGTTTTGTTGTTGTGGAGCTTGAGCTCTGGGTCTGGATTTTGTCCCTCAGATCTTCTGTTCAAGCCTAGCACTCTACCGCTTTGAACCACAGTGCTAATTTCAGTTTTTCTGGTGCTCAATTGGAGATAAGAGCCTCATGGATTTTCTGCCAGGCTGGCTTTGAACCACGATCCTCAGCTCTTGACCTTCTGAGTAGCTTGGGTTTCAGGTGTGACCCACCAGTGCCTGGCTCAACTTATTAACAACTTAGTGACATTTTCCCCCTGATTTCAACTACCCCTTCTATTTTGGTTGATCTGATTTGTTTCTACAGTAGAAGTATAATCCTCTATGAAAATATCATAAAGTGATGTAAGTTAGATTTAAATAGTTATTGATATTATAGGATATTAGAGCCATAGAGTGAACTTAAATCCCTTGTGCAATATTTGACACTCAAAAACATTTTATATTCAAGGTAATTACATAATTTTATGTTCGTGATGTACAAACAGGATTTTTATTTTAAGACTTGATAGTACTTACTTATTTGTGTTAGAGTATAAAGTTTAGTTAGGAAATAATAATGAGAAAACTGAAAAAAATCCCTGTATTTTTAAATTTTGTAATTTTTGCCAGTCCTGGGGCTTGAACTCAGGATCTGGGCACTGTCTCTGAACTGCTTTTGCTCAAGAGTAGTGTTCTACCACTGAGCCACAGTGCCACTTCTGCCTTGTTCTGTTTATGTGGTACAGGGCATCTTGCATGGTAGGCAACCACTAAGCCACATTCCCAGCTCTATGCCTGTATTTTTATTGTGGATACATGAGAGGAATTTAATGAGATGTACATCCATTATTTGAATAAATTTTAATATTTTTCTATATGTACTATCAGCGTGGTGTAATTACTCCTAAGGAAAATCAAAGAAGTATAGCAAAAGCTATAAATAATATTTGAGGACCCTTCTAAATCTAAGGGGAAAAAGACAATTTTGGAAGACAGTTTAAGAAATGACAAAGTTCAAAATTTAGTTACTAACTTATTAGATGGCTTAAAATACAGGATTTGATTGCATATTCTAAAGCAGCAGAAGAGAAAAGACAAAAGAGGGTTAGCACTTTGTCCTTGTTTCACCTGGATGCTGGATTCTCAAATGGACAAAAAAAGATACCTTCTTGAGTGAGTTGAAAACTGAGTTGAGGCCCACACTAGAGACATATGGCAAATATATAAATCCCATTCAAGGGAAGGAAAATCTTTTTAAAATACAATGTTAAGTACAATCTAATATTGTACTTTAAACTACAATCAAAGGTACTGGTATGTACTACTTTCCTGGATGAGGTTTAGAACTATGGTTTCATAAAGCTGCTTTTGAAATGTGAAATGTAGTTAGTTTATTAAATTGTGTTAATAGAGGTCATCTATAATTAACCAGGTGTGGTGCATGCCTATGTTTTTAACCCTCAGGAGTCTTGATACAGAATGATTGTGAGTTCCAGGCTAATCTCAAACATATGTAATGACCTTATTTCAAAACACAGCAACAACAAAAAGAAAGAAAAAGATACCTATAATTATATGGTTTATCGTATACTCTCTAAAACATAAGTGAAGTCATAATAGTAATAAGGTTTTATTAAAATGAATAAATTCTAGAAAATAACATCAGCAACTTTTTCCCCCGGAAATTCCCATTTATCCAGTGGTATTCCAACTGGTTTTTGGAAAAATGAAATCTTAAGGAACCTATAGAATTGTACCTAGTGTTTCATGGATGTTGTGTTTTAGCCCTCTGCTTTGGTTTTCTGCTGGCAGGCCAGAAGTGGACTCCTAGAAAGGGGGAGCAACAAGGCTGGAATGACAGCTGGAGAAAACAGGTGATACTTAATAGAGCTGAGCAGAGATCCTACAGGGAATATGGACCATTTGAGGCCAAGAGGCAGGCCGACTTTACAGCTGAGAAGTTTTCAGCTGAAATGTATGTACAGTCCTCAACTGGGATGGTTGGGGAACCAGAGGACTTTTCAGAACAGCCATAACCCTTTGTGACCTTTCCATATTACAGATCTTAGGAACATTTTGATAGTTTAGGCAACAAGTCATTATTATTTTAGATGACACCTGAAAGATCTTCATGTATTTCAGAGATGACCTTATATCAAGATTCAGGGCCAGTTGTATAATTAAAACTAAATGTGGAGCTGGGTTCTGTTGGCTCATGCCTGTAATTCTAGCTACTCAGGAGGCTGAGATATGAGGATCATGGTTCAAAGGCAACCCCAAGCACGAAAATCCTTGAGACTCTTATCTCTAATTAACCACCAGAAAACAGGAAGTGGTGCTATGGTTTAAATGGTAGAGTGCTAGCCTTGAGATGAAGAGCTGAGAGATATCACCCAGGCCCAGAGTTCAAACCCCATGAACAACAAAAATAAATAAATAATAAATTAACCATGGGCTTGGAAGGTACTTTATCAGTAGAGCATTGGGAGAGCTCTTTAGAATATACAAGGCCCTAGTATCAATGTCTAATTCCACTGCAAAGGAAAAAAATATTTTCCATAAGTATGAGAAGCACACAGTGCAGTGTTTCACACGAGTTAACATAGCTGTTTTGCGAGACACCACCTTAACTTATGAAAAGCTGAGTGTCCTGGTACATGCCTTTCACCTATGTGGGAAGCATAAATATGGGGTCCAGGCTGGCCTAATCAAAAGCAAGTATACAAAAGTAACAAAATAGCTGGACTCTAGTGGCTCACATCTGTAGTACTAGCTACTCAGAAGGCTAAGATCTGAGGATCACAGTTTGAATTCAGCCCAGGCAGTAAAATCCATAATATTTTCTCTCCAATTAGCCAGATTAGAACTGAGGCCTAATACAGCAGCAGCTGTAAACAACAACAAAAAAAGGTAAGTAAAAGCTCAAGGTCCTGAGTGTAAGGACCAATACTGACACCAGAAAAAAATAAACAAGTAAATAATCAAAAGGAACTGGAGGCATGGTTCAAGTAGAGTGCTTTTGTAGCAAGCATACAGTCCTTAACTCAAGCCCCAGCACAGCAAAACAAAACAAAACCAAAACAGATGAGTATATTGGATTCTTTAAATTTTTACTTTGAAGTTTTACACTAAGGAGCTAATTTTAGAGTAGGGATATAATTAGGGTTTTGATTTAGCATTATGAATTCAGTCTCTTAAATAGATTGAAACAGATTCTTAATTCTATGATCAGCTAAGTAGGCTATCATGAGACATGTGAAGAAAAGTCTAATATGATACATGATACCAAACTCTGGAAAGTTCTCTGGTGTGAAGTAATGCATAGGACTGGTGCATTCTACCATGTCTCCTGAGTCAGAGCAAAGCCTTCTACAAACGTAGTTATTATTTTGCTTATGCCTCCTGTTAGTAAGATAGTTCTGTATTCAGGGAGTCAAGTTTCTCAAAGTGTTTTGACTTCCTGCCATCCAAATTCATTTAGGACCCTGTCCGAAACAAAGTCTTAGTCAAAGAACATGGCTTTATAAGGCTGGAGTAAGGAACCATTTTCTACCAAGCGCTATTTGGATATTTATAACCTGTCATGTACCAAATGATTTTTCAGGCCTTATAGGGCCCATGGGTCAAGTGTACCTCATCCCTGCTAGAGTCAATTAGAAATAAGTAAATAAAGGACCTGTAGCAGAGAGCAGCACATCTGAAGTGGTGTGCATATGGTGACTAACTAGAAGGGACACATAAAACAGCAATGCACAACCTGGTGGATCTGCCACAAGGTTAGAGAAAGTTCTGGAAAAGCTCACTTTATTTTTTATTTTTGGTGATTATTTCAAATTTTCTCTGTAATGGCCACTTTTATATGTAAAGCTTCTTGGAGCAGAACTAAATTTTTGAAAGGTTTATGTATTTTTTCTCTACTCAGACTTTTATTCTATGGAAAAAATGAAATTTTTGTTCAAATGCAGAAACCGTCGTTGCCATCATTTTTAAAAAGTATGGAACTTTAAAAAGTATAATTGAACATGTCAGTTTTTCTTTTTTTAATAAGTATGGTAGGCTTAAAAAGATAGATTTTTGTGACATGAAAATCTGTCTGTGAAGTGAAATAACATATGTAATGGTAGGGGCACAGGGATATGAAACAATGAAGTGACTTTTCTTTATTTCTTTTAAAATAATTTGATTTATAAAAACATGGCAAGAATTACATAAAGTATTCTCTTATACCCTTCATTTGGATTCCCTGAATATCAACTTCTTAACATATTTGCTTTACCATTCTCTCCTTTTCTACATAGTTTTCTCTTTGTCATTTAGAAATAAGATGTGTGAGTGTTCCTTTATCCCTAAATACTTTATGTATTTGCCAAAAACCATGAGAGAATTACTAAAGTAATTAATATTGATATAGCACTATTATCTGATTCTTTAAATTATTTAATTTGCATTCAAATTTCACGAAGTGTTCTATCTTCTTTAATCTGGAATAAAGTGTAGACCAGTTATTTTTGTAGCATATGTATTTCTCACATGACCCATTGAGAGGACACAACTTCTGATACTCCTACCAAATGTAAGTGGCAGTGTTCTCTGGTTTTCTGGTGGTTAATTGGAGATAAGGGTCTCACGAACTTTCCTGCACAGGTTGTCTTTGAACCACAATTCTCAGATCTCAGCCTCCTGAGTAGCTGGATTACACGTGTGAGCCACTGACACCCAGCTCAGGTTTCATGATCCATATGTTAATCTTCTGCATTTTGTGTTAGAGTTTGTCAAGAATTAAACTTCTTCAGTACAAGATTATTTAATTTTCATTAAGTTTTAAAATACAGAAGACCTGGTGTGCTGCTTCACACCTGTTGTTCTAGTAATTATGAGGCTGAAGCAGGATAATTGCAAGTTTGTATCCTGGGTTAGATTAGGAAGACTACGTTTCAAAAAATGCAAACTCAAAACAACAACAACAACAACAACAAAGGAAATGGGAAAAAAGTATATGGAATATATACTGTTTTCAAGGATTACAATATACACAGTGATGATTTTAGGCTTGGTTTCTATCATTAATATATTTGAGAAGACTTTGGTGTTTTGTTGTTATCTGATCTAGATTTCTATAAATGTAGGACTGATTTTCACTGATGTTGTTTCCCATGTATGTGTTTGCTGTTCAAGTATTGTGTAGACTTTTTTTTTAAAGATTTGTGTTACAAACAACCGAGAATAGCCAAAGCAATTATAGGCAAAAGAAACAATGAAGGACAAATCACGATACCAGATTTCAAGCTCTTCTACAGAGCCATAATAACAAAGACAGCTTAGTATTGGCACAAAAACAGACCCGAAGAGCAATGGAACAGACTAGAAGATCCAGAAGTAAAATCACATACCTATATTCATCTGACACTTGACAAAGGAGCCAAAGACATACAGTGGAAGAACTGAAAACAAGGTGGCCACATGCACAAAACTAAAAGAGGACCCCAACCTGTCTCCATGCACTAGCATCAACTCAAAATGAATTGAAGACCTTCCCATCAAACCTGAACCTGTGAAACTATTGCAGGACAGAGTAGGAGAGACAGTTGAACTTACAGGCACAGGCAGGAACTTCCTGAACAAAGTCCCCGGGTCACAACAAATTGGAGACTCGAAGAATGGGACTATCTTAAAACAAAATTTCAGCATCGATGAAGAAATAGAAACCAAACTAGAAAGATAACCAACTAATTGGGAAAAAATATTCACCAGCAATAGATCAGAGAAAGGCCTAATATCCATTATATACAGGGAACTCAAGAAACTAAATCCTCCCAAATATAACCAAATATTAAATGGGAAAGCAGCTAAAGAGAAACTTCTCAGAAGAAGAGATACAAATGGCAAAGAAACACATGAAATGTTCATCATCCTTGGCCATAAAGGAAATGCAAATCAAAACACTGAGATACCACCTTACACCAGTCAGAATGGAACACATCCTAATGTCAGCCAATGACAAATGCTGGAGGGTATATGGAGAAAGAGGAACCCTTGCATTGCTAGTGGGAATGTACACTAACACAACCACTTTGGAAAGCAGTCTGAAGGGTCCTCAGAAAGCTAAATATAGATCTCCCATATGACCCAGCCATACCACTCCTAGGCATCTACCCTGAGCAACAGGAACCAGGATACAAGGACACATGCACCTCCATGTTTATTGCAGCACTGTTCACAATAGCTAAGATATGGAAACAACCCAGATGCCTCATTACAGATGAATGTATCAAAAATTTGTAGTACATACATACAGTGAAATATGCAGGCATTAGAAAGGATAAAATAACGGTATTCACCAGAAATTGATAGAATTAGAATAAATCATTTCAAGCAAGGTAAGCCAAGATCAGAGAGACAAATGGTACATGGCTTCCTGATATGTGAATGTTAAATCCAAAATGCAAAGACATATGACAAAATAAACAGGATTCAAGAAACAAAGGACCTCTACTTAATTTGTCATATCATTCCTAAATGACTCCATGTTCTCGACCTTATATATGGTAGATAGATAGATAGATAGATAGATAGATAGATAGATAGATAGATAGATAGATAGATACCATATATATGTACCATATATATGTACCATATATATTTACCATATATGTGCACATCTGAGGGGAGCTAGGAGCAGGACACAGAATCAGAGGGAAATAGGAGACTATATAACAGAGGGGCACATCAGCTACATTGGACATTGAATGAAAATGAACTAAGGAATTCAAGGGCAGCAATGGAAGGGAGAGAATTAGAGGGAAAGAGGGAGCAGCTTACACTAAACAAAAGGAAAGAAAGGTACATATCAACCGATTTGGAAGAAATAGTTGTATTGTCAAAACTTATAGAATTCACAAACTTTATAGACCATGATAATGACAATTTGCCTTGTAAAGGTTAAAATGTGTATATGACTTTAAGTATTACTATCCCACAATACTGTGAAATTTGTGAATTTTATGTAATCACTGAATCTCAATAAAAATTATTTTAAAAATTATTAGCCTTTGGACTATATTCTAACAATTCATAATGTGCTATGATTTTTTTCTGTATTTCTATGTCTAGTCTAATTTACGTAAGGAATTTTGATAGGTTAAAATAATTTCTCTTTTCTCAAAATTATATTAAATGCTAATAAAGAAAATTGGAAAAGAATAGAATTTTAAATCAGAAAAAAATGTTCTGTTTTAAAATTGGTTTGGGTTTTGTTAGAAGGTAGAAAAGCCAATGTAGAGAATTTATTTAGCATAATGTTTTATATGAAAAAGGTAAGATTAATCATCATTTCTGCATTTGTTTTCAAAAAAAGAAAATTGTAAATTCGATCTTTTTTTTTATTGTGGTAAGAATGGCTTTTCTTAGCCATGAGAGAATGGTAGGATAATTTACTGGTGCAAGTATTGAAGCTATTAATAATCCGGATTACTTGATTTCAGGATCCGTTTTTGTTTTGGTCAGTCATGGGGCTTGAACTCAGGGTTTGGGCACTTTCTGCGAACTTCTTTGCTCAAGGCTAGTGCTCTACCATTTTAAGCCACAGCTCTACTTTCAGTTTTCTGGTGGTTCATTGGAGATAAAATGTCTCTTAGACTTTCCTGCCTGGGCTGGCTTTGAACTTTGATCCTCAGATCTCTGTCTCCTGAATAGCTAGGATTATAGGCGTGAGCCACCGGCGCCCAGCCAGGATCTCTTTTAAATAAGTAATTTGTTGTTAGGGAAAATGTTTTGGAAAGCCTATACAAATTTAAAAAAGTTAATAAACAAGGTGTTAAAATGATTAAAAAGATGTATTCATTTAGAACTACATCTTGGAGTCTAGTAGAAAAAAAGTAGGTCCTCAGAAAGCACAAGGATGGGCAGAAGGGAAAGCGGGCAGGTGATTACACCACCAGATCCTGGTAGTGTACCACACCATACAGGAGCCTGGATGAGGCAGAACACGGGCAGAGGCTTGGGCTCTCTTATCATATTGCATTGTCATCTTTGACTAGACCAGTGGACAGGTTTGATTGAGACAGGCCGCTGAAAGGATGTGGAAGCCCAAAAGGGGGCATGAGAAGAAGAGGGAGAGGCGGTCCCAGGAATTGAGGTTTTGATGCATTTGACCACACAGGGAAACAAGATTTTGAAACATACAGTGGGAATGATAAAAAGTAAGTCATTTTATATGTGCTATTTTCTACATAAATTTCAATAATATATGAATCTGTTCATTATGTATGAATATTTAGCCAAATTCATATCAGTATGCTATTATGGTATTACTTTTTGAAAGGCTATCTTGGGACAACTTTTATGATCGCTTTTTCTGATGTAGAAATTGACTAGAGCGTCAGTAGTAGCTTAAAGGAATACTATTCATTTCTCTAGAGCTATTAGAACTGAAGACTGCATAGGTAGATATGGAGCTTGTACCTGGGGATTAGGTAAAGAGACCAGGTAAGGGGTGAATGTGTGTCCTCTGAGAGCCTACGATGTAGTGTAAATCTATGTACCTTTATTTGCTTTTATTGAGAATTGTGATCACTGAATTATGCTTTATAATTATGTATCCTTAAGCAGAGACTGATTTGGGGCTTTGATTTACTGACGTAATATTTTTGGTGTAAGTACCTAGGTGATAACTTTATATTTTTGGTTGTGGGGCTTGAACTCTGGGCCTTGGTGCTATCCCTCAGCTCTTCAGCTCAAGGCTAGCACTCTAGCCACAGTGCCACTTTCAGTTTTCAGTGATTTACTAGAGATAAGAGTCTTACAGACTTCCTTGCCTGGGCTGCCTTTGAACCATAATCCTCAGATCTCAGCCTCCTGAGAAGCTAGAATTACAGGTCTGAGTCACCGGTGCCCAGCTTCTAGGTGATAACTTTTTAAAACAAGTTTGCTCTGTTGCATTTAGATTTGAAACTGCTTTTAAGGATCTTTTCGTATTTTATATTAGCTAATGATTTGTGACAGATGTCTACATACTTGTTGATGCCCAAACAAGTATATGGCCTGGCATATTTATGTATGTCTTAATAAGCTTTCTAAATTCCCACATATTATATACTTTTTGGAGACCTTTCAGAGTCCTTTTAGCTTCTTGGTATTGCTTCTTACTTTATAGTCATTTGTAGATGTGGGTTGCAGCTCCAAGAGAAGTTTCTCCTGTATCTTCCTCCTGTTAGACATTTCTTTATGGTTTAATGATACTTTCGATCTTTGCCAGTTCTGCTAGAGTAGGTATGTATTTGGTTTTACAGGGGTGTTGACCTTCATGGTGTTTGCTGACCAAGTGGTAGGATTTACTGTAGGGTAAGGGATGATGTAGAGCAAGGAACTGTGCAAGACCAGCTTTCCATAAATTAGAAACTTGATGCATCTGTACTTCTATTCTTCTTCGTTTAAAGAGTCTAAGCTTTTTATGCAATCTTGTTTTTATTTGTTGTTAGTATTATTCTGGATACAGACAGTTCCAGGGTGACCTGGAGTTCTCTGTGTCCCAGGCTGGTCTCTAAATTGTTAGCTTGCTACTGCCACCTCCTAAATGCTAGCATTACAGACATGTGCCACAATGCCAGGCAGAACTATACTTCTTTGAGTATCTGTTCTAAAAGACAAATGTATAAAATAATAATGCCAAATGTAACATTAGTTTTACTACCATTCTCTTCTATAGGACCTGAAGAGAAACTTTTTGAGTGGTTGCTCAATCTGGAATTCCATATTCTCAATGATCTTTTTCTTACTTCAATTGTATGTATGTATCTAGATATACATATATACGCATATACACATAATATCTATATGTATGTATGAAGAGGTGGCTGTGTCACTTGTGGGGCTTCCAGGAGTGGTGTTGGAAAGACGTGTCTCATGGCATTCATTTTGGGTTTCTTTGTGACAGGAATTTAGGTGGTGATAGTTAATAAATCAGTCTTAGTGTAAGACATTTTAATGTGTGAAGGATCTGGGGCTTGAACATAGGGCCTGGGTGTTCACCCTGAGCTTTTATGCTGAAAGCTAGCACTCTACCACTTGAGCCTTGTCTTCACTTCTGGATTTTTGGAGATAAGAGTCTCACTGATTTTCCTGCCCAGCCTGGCTTTGGACCACAATCCTCAGATCTCCGCCTCCTAAGTAGCTAAGATTACCAGTATAAGCCACCAGCATCAGGTAAGACTCACTTTTTGTGGTTTTGGGTTTGATTGTTGTTTAATTGTTTCTGTAGTTTTCAGAGCTGAGGTCTGAACTTAAATCCTTGCACTTGCCAGATGAGTTCTCTTACACTGAGCAAGTCCCCAGGCCCTCCTGTTGTTTTTAATCAGCTAATGTGAAGTCAGTGCTGTCATGTGAACTTTGGATCCATGAGGAAGTGAAAGCCAAGAGATGTGCAGTTCATCCCTTGTTCATGCTGAAAACACTGGCAGAAGGACAGACCCACATGACTGAGTAATGACAATTTGGAGTTTCCTAGGGCTGCCAGCTATTCAACAAATAAAGGATTGATATCCATCCTATATAAAGGACTGAAATTAGACAGCAAAAAAACCCAAAAATAATCTAATTACATAGTTTTCAGAAGAAGAAAAAGATGGCTAATAAAGTCATGAGGAAATGTTCAACAGCCTTAGCTATAACAGAGAACATGCAAATTAAAACTGCAATAAGATTAAATCTACTTCAGTTGGAATGACAGCCACCAAGAAAATGTGGTAAGATGAATTAGAAAAGGAATCTTTATACTCTTTTCGTGGGAATGCAAACTAGTGCAACCACTATGGGTAACAGTCTAGAAACAGACCCTTCCAAAGACTCCATTATACCAATATGAGGCGTATGTCAGTAGAATATATCAATATACCTGAAAGATGCCCGCATAACTCATGTTTATTACAGCACTGTGCACAATATCCAAATGATGGAATCAGACACCTGGAATCTTCTTGAACTGATAAAGAAGAAGTAATATAGATGTACCATGGAATGTTACACAGCCATGAAGGAAAATGAAATCATGTCGCTCTCAGAAAAGTGGATATAATAGAGGACATCATAATGAACCAAGCTAAAAAATAAAAATAAAAAAACACAAGATATGTGTTTGTTTCCGATATAGAAGCTAGGCCTAAAGAGCATATATATTCATAGACATGATTGTACCTTTGTGTATATGGGCAGATTTACAAATTGAGTCTACAGGACTGTTTAAGAGGGGAAGGGAAAGGGAAAAAGAGAGTGAATAATTTTGAGATACATTATAACTATATATGAAAATAACATGAAAACTGTTGATCAATGGAAAGTTGGGGGGAGAGAGAGAGGCTGAGGCAGAGAACTAGCAAGAAGGTTGGCTAACTAAGGGGAAAGAGAATGAATATGGTTAAGTAGATTTTTGTCAAAGTAAAACTGAAACTTTTTGAAATTGTTTTAAGAAGAGGGAGAAGGATAACATTGTGTGGAAATGTCACAACAAAATCTCCCCTTGTATAACTAATATATAATAATTTTTTTAAAGGAAGGGACTTGTTGCTCACATCTATACTCCTAGCTACTCAGGAGGTTGAGATCTGAGAATTAAAAGTTTGAAACCAGTTCAGGCAAATGAAACTGAGATAGATATTCGAATCTCTAGTTAAACAAGAAAAAAAATAAAAAGCTGGACGTGAAAGTGTACCTCTAGTGATAGAGTGCCAGCCTTGAGAGAAAAAGCTGAGCAAGGGGAGAGAGAGAGAGAGAGAGAGAGACCCTAAATTCAAGACTCGGAACCTGTACAACAAAAGAAAAACAAAACTAAAGTAGAATTTAATCAAAGTTCATGGCAAAAAGAAACTGTGAGGTTAAAAAATTGTTATTAAATTTTTTGTCAGTCATGGAGCCTGTAACCTTAGCCTAGGCACTGTCCCTCAACTCTTCAGCTCATGGGTTGTACTCTACCACTTTAGCCACAACAACACTTCCAACTTTTTCTGCTTATGTGGTGCTGAGGAATTGAACCCAGGGCCTCATGCATGCAAGGCAAGCACTCTACCACTGATCCACCTTCCCAGCAACTGTTATTAATTATTAAAGAGTTGTATAGAAGGGTTACCATTTCATAAGCATGTAATGAATTTTTTCTTTGGGGGCAATTTCACCCCTTCCTTTGTTATCTCCGTTTCCCTCTCCCATCTCTACCTACAAATTGTATAGTTCCACAGTTCATTTTCCTGTGTCTACTGAGTACCACTGCTGCATTTTTTCACCATTGGTTCTTCCATTGCTTTGCCTCCTATTACCCACCAAAGACAGCTAAAGGAAAAACAGGCAAAAAGCAAGAGACAAAGACCAAAAAGAAAAAAGAAAAAAACACCATCTTCATCAAGAGGAAAAAAAATATTAAAAACTTGTTGCAATTTCCTGAAATTCCTGTTGATAAATATTATTTTATATGTTCACTGGCACAGAGGCATTCATTGCACCTTTGGGTCCCTTCCTTAAGAATACCTCTTTTAATTGTGAGTGTTTTTAAAAATTGAATGTTGTTTCTACATACTTAGAACAAAAAATATTTAAGTTGAGATGTATTTTATTAATGCAATATAATTTATATGTACTTTTAAAACTTAAAAAGCCATCACTGAAAATTTTTTTTCTGAACCAGGTTGTAAAAAATGCTGCATTCCATATGTGACTGTAAATTTTTTACAGCAGTGTTGGGAATTGAACTTGGCTTGTTATACCAAACACTCTGTCACTTAAGCCACAGCATTTTGTTGGTCTTCTACTGTAGTTCCAGGCCCAACATAGTCTTATTCTTAGGAAGTATTTTTAATACTTGTAGTTTAAGAATATTTATGGTTGAGGCTGGGAATGTGGCTTAGTGGTAGAGTGCTCACCTAGCTAGCATGAAGTCCTGTGTTGGATTCCTTAGTACCACATAAACAGAAAAGACCAGAAGTGGTGCTGTGTCTCAAGTGGCAGAGTGCTAGTAAAAGAAGCTCAGAAGCAGTGCTCAGACCCTGAATTCAAGCTCCAGGACTGACCAAAAAAATAATATTTATGATGTCCTCTCTGTTTCCCTCTCTCTGTCTCTCTTTCTGTCTCTCATGTTGACCATGGTGCTTGAACTCAGGACCTAGATGCTTAAGACCAGTGCTTTACCTCTAGAACCACCATTCTACTTCCTTTGTGGTGATTAACTGGAGTCTCACAAACCTTCCTGCCTGGACTAGCTTCAAATTGCAGTCCTCTGCTTCCTGAGTACTAGGATTACAGGTGTGAACACCTCAGTTTATGACTCCTTTAAGTAGCTGGAATTTTCTAAGATAAGAATTTTGATTTATTTATAGTCCATTCTCCCTACCCCCTCTCTCTCTCTTGGTTGTAGGGCTTGAACTCAGGACGTGGGCTAGTGCATTAAAGCAAGTGCTTTACCACTTTGAGCCACAGCTCCATTTCCAGTTTTCTCGTGATTAACTGGAGATAAGACTCACACATACTTTCCTGCCTGGATGGCTTTGAACTGTGATTCTCAATCTCAGCCTTATGAGTAGCTAGGAGTATAGGCATGAGCCACTGTTGCCTGGCATATAGCCCATTCTTATTTTATGGAATTTTCTAGTGATAAAATTAATTTTCATATTCTGGAAATTTATATGGATGAAAAATTCATTTTACTGTGGCAACTGTATGTGCACATAACTCCTTGAAAAGCAAATACTTAAGAAATAAGACACTAAATTTGAGCTCAGTGACCCCCACTTGTAATTTCTAGAAACTTGGGAGGATCATGGTTTGAGGTTATCTGGGGGAAAAGACTGAATATCAACAAGCCAGACATGGGGGTATACATCTGTAATCTCAGCTATGCAGAAAGCATAAGTAGGAAAATTTTGCTTCAGTGCAATGCTCTTAAGTTTAAAAGTTAATAAAGCATTTTTTTAGAAAAAGAAGAAATGGGCCATTAAAATTTGCTTTTGCAATCTTATGGTTGTAAAAGCATTAGTGTAAACGCATTCATATGACTGCAGAGGCTTTTGCTGTTTTTCAATGGCGTGGAGTTAATGGCCTTGAAGGAAGAGGACTCAGTGGAGGAGACCCTGTGTGTCCTGGATGAAGAGTCTCCAACTAAGTAGGGTGTTTCACATATTTTCCTCATTAGGTTGTAATCTTTTCATACATCTTAATGTATTAATAAGGAGCAATCCAGGTCAAGCTATCTAATGAGTAATTTTTTTAGCATAATCATCTTATTTGGGTTCTAAAACTTGCATTCCCATTTTTTTCTGTCTTAACAGTAGATAACATTGTGTCTTGCATTATGACCATAGTCATTCTCAGTTTCCTTTTAAAAAATATTTTTGTTATCTTTAGGTAGTTGTACAAAGCAGTTGATGAATACAATGCGTCTTGATCAGCATTCTCCCCCAATTCTCCAAGCCACCCCTTCCTTTACTTATCTTAATTCTAGGTTATGTATGGAAAGTTTTGCAATTTACCAAAGCTGTTTTTGTGTACTCTGCATCTTGATTTGTGTCACATCTTCACACACACCCTTTTGACACACCCTTTCCCTTATTATGTCTCAATTCTGTGGCTTGGATTCTTGCCTGCATTCTCCAACCTTCCCCCTTCATCAACCCCTTCCTTCTCCTCCCCTCCCCCTTCCCTTCTTACTAGCACCCATTTCCTGGTTCTTATTTTGCTGGGCTTTGACTTAAAATCTACACAATTGCTAATGAGTGATTTTTTTAGGTACTGGGATTTGAACTGGAGCCTTGAGCTCTTGCTCAGCTTGCTGACAGCTAGTGCTGTACCTCCTGGTTTCTGGTGGTTATTTTGGAGATGGAGTCTAGTAGACTTTTTGCCTGGGCCAGCTTCAAACCGCAATCCTCTGTATCTGTCTTCTGAAGAGCTAACATGAAGCATGACCCACTTGTGTCTACTTCTAATGGGTTTTAATGAAATTAATGGGTTAAATTCAAATATTCTGTTCTTCACCCACCTCTTTCCATCAGTAGCTGTTCAACTCATTTTTTTCTGTTCCTGTTATTATCACCAAGTCCCTCTTTTCTCTCTTTACTTCTTGTTGCTTAGGTGCCTGGTCCGTATCTAGCAGGTTTATACCTTAAGTCCACTTTTCCTTTGGAGTTCGTATGGGGTCTCGCTTAGCCAAACCCCAGCAGGATGACTTCTCACAGTTGTCCTACGTGCCTGTACCCACAGGCAGGCACTGTAATCATTTGAAATCTCTGCAAGGCTTGACCCCCAGTATTCTAAAATGAGTCCTCAGTTCCACATAGCAATCTGTTTCAGGGTTTCACTTTTACCACCTTACAGCTTAGTCCTTCTTATCTACTCAGAACTCTGACACTACCCTTTCCCTTTCGCCCCACACCTCCTCTTTCATTCTCCCTGTGCAGCTTTGTGTCATAAACAAGGTGGGAGTCATCAGATGGGAACTTCACAGTTTTTTCCCTGTCAAAGGTACAAACCTGTCTATAGCCACTCATCTCCTAAGTTCCTGCCTTCCTGGTAAAAGCCCATCTTCTCACAGCTCTTAGAGCTTTTGGTCTTCTCTCTCTACTTCATAGAAGCTTCATATGTCAGGTTTTTCCCTTCTGTATTCATCTCATTTCTCCCAGCTCTGGTCTTGGAATCAACAGTTTAAACACAGTCATTCTCATGCTGGTTCTGGGACTTGAACTCAGAGATTCGTGTTGTCACTTGGATTTTTGCTCATGACTGCTAGAGCCATGCCTCCAGTTTTGCTATTTTTGCTGGTTAATTGGAGATAAGAGTCTGAAGGATTTGTGTACCCAGGCTGGTTTCGAACTGTGGTTCTCAAATCTCAGCCTCCTGAGTAGCTAGGCTTATAGGTGTGAGCCACTGGTGCTTGGCACTCAGAAATCTGCTGACCCTTCTCTTGAGCCTCCATTCTCTCATGATTCCCTCTTTCTGAGTTGTGTGCATTCTTTCTTCATTTACATACCCCATCTTCATTCCTCACTTCACTCTTGCCCTCTTTGTGTTCTGGAAGCTGTCACCATGTCTCCTGATGTAATGGATGTTTCAACCTGAGTCTTCTTGGTTCTCAGAATCATTGGACTTTATTGATTTCTTAAACATGTCCTCTAACTGGCTTCTGATATCACAGTACTGATTTTCCTTCTGTGTCTCAACATCTCCTTTAAAGGCTCATCCTTGCCTTGTAGGTCTTTTAAAATGACATCTCTTTCAGCTTCTCTTCTTCTAGAGCCCGTTTGTGGGATCTTATGTATCCTGTGCCTTAAACTGTCAGGTATATCTCCAGAATTATCTCTGAGTCCTTCCTTCAGTATAATTCTGGCCACCTCCCCTGATCCCATATATTCCTTGTACTCCACATCTCCAGGATTTAGCAAATTATTTTCATTACAAGCCTCTGAGCCTCCTCAGTTGTTTCCACAAAGTAGAAGCCTAGGAATAACCTAAGTATTACTGTGTGCCAACATCTTCTCTTTATAGAACTTCTGTGTATTAATTCACTGAACTCTGGATTGCTCTGAGAAGTTAACTGTTAACTTTCTTACATGGAAGCACAGGGGTTAAACAACTTATTAGTAAGTACTCAGACAAAATTTGAGTCTAACAGTACATCAGACAGAGAATGGTAGGAATCATTCATTGGCATTCAGATGATCATCCTGTTAGGGACTTCCCTTAGCTGGGCACAGGTTGCTCAGGCCTATAATCCTAGCTCCTCAGGAGGCTGAGATCTGAGGATTGAGATTCAAAGACAAGCCCAGGCAGGAAAAGTCCATGAGATGCTTATCTTGAAGTAAGCACCAGAACTGAAAGTGGCAATTTGGTTCAAATTGGTAGAGCACTAGTTTGAGCAAAAATACTCAGGGTCAGCTCCCAGCCTCTGAATTCAAGCCCACAATGGACACACACAGAGAGAGAGAGAGAGAGAGAGAGAGAGAGAGAGAGAGAGAGAGAGAGAGAGAGAGAGAGAGAGAGAGAGAGAGAGAGAGAGAGAACTTCTCTTAAAAAGAGAAGATATCGGTTCTGTCATCTTGGGGATTGCCAGAAGGATCACTGATTATTTCCCTAGATAAGATTGATGGAACAACCACCTCATTCCTTCCCTTCATGAAAAGAAAATGTTGGGAATATGTTTCCTTCCTTGTTAGCTTGTACCAGGGTTTGAACTCAAGGATTCAGCTTGCTTGCTTGTCACTCTACCACTTAAGTCGTGCTTCCAACCTAGCTTTTTTTGTTGGTCATGGGGCTTGACCTCTGGGCCTAGGCGCTGTTCCTGAGCTCTTCAAGTCAAGGCGAGTGCTCTACCACTTGAGCCACAGTGCCACTTCCGGTTTTTTTACTGGTTATTTGGAGATGAGTCTAACATACGTTCCTCCCTGGGCTGGCTTTGAACCACGATCCTCAGATCTCAGCCTCCTGAGTAAGTAGGATTACGGGTATGTATCACCAGTGCCGGTCCAGCTAATCTTTTCCTGGTTATTTATGAAATGGAATCTTGTATACTTGTTATTCACAAAAGCTCAATTTTCCTATATAGGACTGTAGTTATGAGCCACCGTGGCCTAGCTGAGTAAGTATTAATACAAGGTATCTATCTTCTATTGCATTTTGTTTCCAAGTGTATTCGTATAAACAGTGCAGATTTTGCATATTTATGTGTTAGGTTAAATTTGCTTGCCTCAGTCATATCTGGTTAGTAACTTTTGCTTAGTTCTAGGGCCCACTTTCTTTGGTTCACTGTATTTTTCCTATATTCAGGTAGAAAGGTACCTTACTGAAAATGTGGATTTGTGGACTGGTGTTTTACATATTCTCTTAGAATATCACAACTCTTTTTCTAAGCCCCATTACCCTCTTACTCCCTAAATCTCAGTGTAGTACAAAGGTGAAGGCTTTAGAGATACAATGCAGTATCCTTGTGGTACCCTGGAGCCCCTGCAAGGTCACCACATGGACCTCTGATGGGTCTTCGTGGGCTGGTCATGGGGACCTTCCCAGGACACACATTCAGAAGTTCCACTCCCCTTCTTGGGACCGGAAGCAACATGTGCCACATATACTTTCTATTTTCTAATATTTTCCTTCAGTGATATAAACAGAACCAGAACATAGAAATATTATGTTTTATTACAGCAATATATATTAACTATATTATTTCAACCTTTAAAACCATGTTAATATTTTATATACAGTTGGTATTCTTTCTGTAATTCCTTATTTTTTATTTTTGAATGTAACTAAAGTAATATAGTTTGTGTGTATTTTATCATTCTAGTATAACTACATTTGCACTACTTACATGCAACTTTTTTCAAATTCTGATATTTAATACTGTGTTTTTGGATAACAACTTTATTGTACTTTTATTTCAGTTTGCCATTATGGCCTTATAAATACAAACAATAAAACCTATTTTTGCTAGTATAGAGTTCAATGTCCTTTGGAAACTACAGACTCAGGATATAACATTGTGCATACACTAATGTGTATAACCTTATTTACAACTGCTCCATAAAATTAGTAGTTTAGATGGCAGCCTCTTCATGCGCACTAGGCATGCTGGGGCCTCTGGTGAAGTAGAAGCCTCACTGCAGCTCGCCCACCTTCGGCAATACCAGGGGACTGTGGGAGAAGAAGACATGCTGGCGGGCTAGGATGGTGCCACAGCACAGAGCCAGCTGCAGTCACTGGAAGCTCTACCTGGGCATAGGCGTACATGGCACGGTACCCACTGAAGTACTCTAGCACTGGCCTGTAGGCCCAGGGCTTGAATGACCCTTCCTTGGGAAGGGTCATCATGCATTGCATGATGGGGCCTACTGAACCAAAGCCTTTCTCTAGATCTGCTTGTACATAGATAGCCTTCTTGGAGCAGGGGAAAACTCTGTTGTGCTGCAAGAAGAAAGACAGGCACAGAGGTGGTAACTCCAACTTTTGTACCCAAGTCACTGTGGAAGATTTCTTCCCTGCAACCTCCCACCGGATCAGTCTGTCCAGCTCCTTGTCCTTGGAATAGCAACCATTGACACTCATGTCAGGTACTAATGGCTCCTCTTTTGTGTTGGTTAATTGATATAAAGAGAGCCCCTCCCTCAGACAACAAAGTTATATTCTGGGTTTTGAAAACATTCTGTTTCTGAGCATTCCCAGTGTTTGGTTTTTGTATTCTTTCTTGTAAATTCTTGTGAAATTTGTATTTTAGGTGTGTGGGGAGGAGCAGCCAGATTATGAACATAGTTTCCTACAAGCCTTTTATCTAAAAAGGAAAACAGATTCCCCTCTAAAACTGCCTAACAGTCAATAAATTTGTGAGGGGAACAGGCTATTTTCTCCTAAGATCAAAATGTGCTAGTTTTATATGCATGCTTTATGTGTTCAAAATACAATTAAGTCATTCTCTATCATGGAAACGATTGGACAAACCTAAGAGTTAAGTGTCCTGGGAGCCAAAAGAAGGAGTTTTGTGAGCTTTACCAATGCGGGGGGAGAGGTGAGAGGTGTTAAAATCAACATATTATTTTGTAGAATCAAAGTGGTAATACAAAATGAGAATGACAAAAAATCTCTGGTCTCATGTGTTGATCTCATGTGCTGCCCTTGACATGGCACATTTTGCCTTTCTGGCTGTGGTTAGGTCCATCTGCCCGGTGGATAAGTTGTCTTCAAGGCATCTTGGTCCTGAAGAGGGACTTTGATTACCCAGTGGGAGTTGGAACCAGGCGAAGGACAGGACAAAGTCCACTTCCAGGGCATAGCTCCTTAGTTCCCCATGCAAGTAGGATTAGCAGGGAAATTTCTCTGAATTTGACTCCAGAAAACAACCACTGAACCAAAAGGAATGACCGCCAAACACCTTTCCCCTTCCTCCAATCCCTCCTTCCTTGGTAAAGTGCAAAATAGTTTTGCAGGTTTTGGCACTCACACAAATCACCAACCCTCACCTGATAAATTAGGTTGCAAGTGACTAAGTCATGTAAATGCATAAGGCCACACTCTTTACTCTGGACAACATCTTCAGGTTGTTTGATGCTTTAATTTTTTAAAATTCCTTTTTGTCATTTGTGGGGCTTGAACTCTGTGCCTGAGTGTTAACATGTTGCTGAACTCCTCAGATCAAGCAGAAGCATCTACCACTTGAGCCACAGCAACACTTCCTCCTTTCTGGTGGTTAATTGGAGATAAGAGTCTCACAGATTTTCCTGCCATGGTTTACTTTGAACCATGATTTTTAAAATTATATTTCTATATATTTCCGCTAATTTCAGGAGGCTTGGGTCTCCTTTCTCTTTTATTTTCTCCTGTATCTTTTCTTGTTTGGGAACAAATGTCATGGACTGTCCATCCATTCAAAACTAAGCTTATTTCATTAATTTAATAGAAAAGGAATCCAGCTTGCCTGCATCTCAGGGAAGCTTTGCATATAATGTTCATCTGATAATTCACATCAGTGAATTTTCAAAGTCATGTTGATAATTTTTTGTAAACCATTCACTAAAAAGGTCCCAAAAAGCAAGAATAAATAATAATGTTCTGATTTCTAACAAGGTTAAAAAAACAAGTATTTCAAGAAAACACATTCTAGTCTTCCCAGATTCCATGGTGAAGAAGTCCTTAACACTACCCCCTCCTTTCAAACTTGTAGCTTTATTCAGTTTTACTAGCTTTCATTTTGGTACTAGCACCAGTAATCTCCTTGTAGTATTTGACAGTGAAATTCCATTTGTTAATAGCTCAATTCATATTGACAATGGTAGACTCATGAGTTAACTATCATAGAACATAAAATATTGAATAGCATTAATTATATGCAACTATTCCATAAATTAATATAAGTACCACATATATGCATCTTCATCAATTTTTAAAATGCAAAAGTTACATATCTGTGTCATAAAATAAATCAGATCACTAGTATGAGACTAAGCTAAACCTATTTCATCATCCCCAATATTCTTTGTAAAATTTTCTCTTCTCATTAACTTTTACCTTAAGGCCTTCTTTTCCTAGCAACCGATGATATGTTGATGACTCTACATTTTAGTCACCTCCGTATAACTTTTTTCCCTTTCCACCTGCAGTTAGTAGCTCATGTTAAATACCTGAGGAATAATTGGTCCCAATGTGCCTGAAAGATGCCAGGAGTACCAAAGTCGACTGGCTGTGCCCACTCTGCCCTTTTTTACTTAGGGAATGGAGTATCAGTGTCAGGGGTGTCAGGGAATCAGGTGGCTGGAGCCATGGTACTATGAATTATGGGTAGTAGAACAGAGTAGCAGAAACTAGGATACCAGGGAAAGAAGAATTGTGACTATAATCATTGAGTTGCAATGACTGGGCGTAGGAAGCACATCTGGAGTTCACTGCTCCTGCGGCACTGAGCCCAGGACAACCGGGGAGGTTCCAGCTCTAGATCAGGACCAGGCTTTGTGGACAAGACCAGATAGGGCATCTGGGGACCTGAGCGGTGGCCGTCTTGTGTGGGCTGGGAACTTCATTCGTGTAGTCTAGGTTTCTCCATGGAAAAGCGCATTCACTCCTGTGCCTCTCCTGTCTTTAGGATTCCTGCTATTCTCCTGCCTGCTGCCATGTCCAACTACAGGTGTCAACTTCTCCACACTGCTGAAAGGCCATCCCAGACATGCTCACAGGGCTTCCCATGCATGCATGCAGAGCTCTGGGGTGCCATCCTCCAGCCAAACTGTACCCGCTGTTCAGCTTGGCCTAGGGGTCCACGAACTACAATCTTACACAGGAAGCCAGGGGTACACAAGGCCATCCTGCAGTCTCAGGAATCCTTTCCCTCCTGCTCAGGTGTGGGGTGGCTGTGAAGCCAACCACAACATCACATTTGATTATCTAAAAGGAAGAATAGAAAAGTTTCACTGTCCCAGAAACAACTGCCCCTAGGGTTCTTTGTGTACATGAGGGGTGTGTGTGTGTGTGTGTGTGTGTGTGTGTGTGTGTCTGTGTGTGTGTGTGTCTGTGTGTGTCTATGTCTGTGTGATGTGAGAGAATCAAACACAGCTGAGGTTTGGGGTAAAACACTTCTTCACTTCAGCATTGAGTTTTGGTATTTAGTGGTTGTCCCCCCCCCAATTCTGAGTCAACGTTCTAAAGTTGTCTTTCTTTATAAATTTTTTTTTGGGTCCGGTTGTGGGGCCTGAACTCTGGGCCTGGGCACTGTCCCACAGCTCTTCAGCTCAAGGCTAGTGCTCTACCACTTGAGCCACAGCGCCACTTCCGGCTTTTTTCTTTTTTCTTATGTGGTGCTGAGGAATCGAACCCAGGGCCTCAGGCATGCAAGGCAAGCGCTCTACCACTGAGCCACCTTCTCAGCCCCCCTTCTGTATACTTTTATCCTTTGATCTTCTTGATGTTCAGATTCCTATGGTCTGCTTGTGAACTGCACCATTTGCTTGTTGAAGGTGGTGCCTTTTAAAAAATTTATGAAGCCCTTTGATCACTTGAAATGCTGTTTTTACTGTGTAAGTGCATTTTACTTAGCCCAACTCTTGGGGCCTTCCCTGTGACTGGTAATTCTGAGATTAGCTTAGGGCTAATATGAGATACTATCCTTTCAATCTATCTTTCTAGTGAAAGAAGTTGGGCGTCTTTATTGAAATAATTGCCTGGTTGTAAAAAAAAAAAAACCAAAAACAGTGTTATAAATGTACAATCGCTTGATTTTAGTAAATTGTGCACTGTAGTGATAATTTTTTTTTTACTAAGGTGAATAGTTGGAATGGGAAAAAAAATCACAAATTCTAAAACTTAAAAATTGATCAAATAACAAAAAAAAAGAAAGTCACTGATTAGGAATGTATTACAAATGTAAATGTTTAATAAATAAATGAAATATTTGAAATTCTTATCCACAAAGGAAATATGTATCAAAAAGTCACTGAGATTCCATATTACACATCAGAATACTTATCACAACTCAAACAAGTAAAAACAAATGCTGGAGAGGTTGAAATAAATCAGGAATATTCAGTTGTGTGGCATTATAAACTAGTGCAACCCATAAGCAGCTCAGAATGGAAGTTTACACAATGCCAAAAAAGACACATATTTTAATGACCTTTACAACAACTTGGATACATATTGAAGGAATATGATTCAACATGAATATCCATGTTCATGGCAGGAGCATTCATAACAATCAATCTCTGCAGTCCACCTAGGTGTACCAGAAAGAGGGAATAAAGAAAATGTAATATTCATAGCTATAAACATATACTGGGATATAAGAGAAGTGAATGCTTCTACTATTTCATTTCAAAAATATTTTTGGATATACACAATCCTAATTTCACTTGGTTTTATGGCATTGTGTTTTTGCTTTGGTGAGGAACCTCCATAATGATTTTCAGAGCAGTTATAGCAGGTTAAAGATATCCTATAATATGTGGATGGTAGACCAAAATTTAAATATATCAGTGAACACATACAGGACAATCATATATAGTTTATAATTTGAGGCAATGTTAAGAAGGCAACAATTGGGGGAAAAGACAATTTTAGAAGCTTAATAAGAAATTATCTTGAGAAGTTGAATAAAGAGGTACAAAATGAGATTCATCAAAAGCTGTTGAATGATAGAAGATGGAAGAAGGTTAGAAAAACAGATTCATCTGCATGGTCAACTCGACTGAAGTATATGCATATTTGGTGTACATTGATGAAACTCATTCCAAAACTGTGAGCTATTCTTTTGCATCTCTTGCATTTGAGGTAGAATAGGTCCAGGCTCAGCTCATGCCAAGAGGTAGATGCATTGTGACAAGTTCAGGTTTGTACTGAAGATCATCATATTGAAAAAAATAACTGAAATTAATAGCACCCTTCTAGACTTGCATCTATACTAACAGACAACTTCCTGGTTGCTCACTCTGTAGCTTCAATTCTTTAGTAGCAAGAACAATTCTAGGAGGTCTTTCCTTGCCATACTTTTTGAGGTTTCCACTGAAAATTGAACTTATTAGAATCTCAAACGTTTCCGTTTGGGGGTGGTGGATACTGATGGCTTATAACTACAATCCTACATATGCAGGAGACGGAGATCTGAGGATGGGGGTTCTAAGCTAGCCTGAGAAGAAGGTCTATGAGATTTCTCTCTAGTTACCCAACAAAAAATCAGAAGTGGTACTCTGTACCAAAGTTGGAGAGGGCTAGCTTTGAACCAAAGAGCTGAAGGACAGTACTCAGTCCCTGAGTTCATGTGCTGTGACCAACAAAAAGTAAGTTTCATTTTTTGACTATGGTTTCCTCTTCTAACTCACCATGTGCTTTATCAGGAAGTCTTGCTTAAGGTTCCTATGTCTTACTCAAGTAGATTTTGTCTGTCAACAATAACCAAGTCTACAAAGTCTACCTAGAGTACAATCAGCAAGTTTAAAACAAATATAATATTTTTTAAGTGTGGATGTGCAGACCTTTGACTAATTCTTACTTTAATGAAACTATGTTGGCCTTCCTTCCACTTGAACAATTGTGTGTAAAATAGATGCATCCCTGGATTTAATCGGTTCTTCCCAGAATCCATTTTTTCAAGATTGTTTTTCCATTGATGCAGAAAAGTTCCAAGTTGTGGCTACTATTATTTATTGTATTGCTAGTTTTAAGCATGGGAAAATATATCAAAGGTATTTCAAACTTGATTTGTATGAAAAATGTTCATTCATTATCTAAATTCAAAAAACATAAATTACTAAATGCACTGTTTCTTTGGTGAAAAGAAGAGCATGCGTGTCAGAGATAGTCTTCCATGTAGGAGTCTTAGAGGATCTGACTATCTAGTGGTCTGGCTTTTAGTAGTAGGTAGTAGTAGGTTGCCATGATGGGTCTTTCCAACACTTCTAGTTTGGAAGTAGAGGCCTGGTGAAACAAACACATTTGTCTCTGACTTACTCTCTTTCAGGATGTCCAAGGCTGATATTGATTGTGAACGATAATAATTGTCCTCCTACCATTTCCTTCTAAGTAATTTAACTTATATTTGGGATTTTGCAACTTGTAGCAGCTTATATGTAACAGTCTCCTGTGGAGCGATTTAAGAGCGAACCTTCAGTATCTGTGTTACAGTATAGTGGTGTCATAACAGTTCCTTATATTTTATAATATAAGATAAATAAAAATGGTTTTCTTAGGAAATCTAGCTAAATTATGTATCATTAAACATTATGATAATCGTGTGTCAAAGTTTATAGATCACTTTATTTTCAAAAGAAAATCGAAGTAATCAGAATATTGATATTTTTGAAATGTATAAGGCATGTATATTTCCAAAGGCAATATTACCCATATTTCCAGTTTCCTATTTTGTCATGTAGTTTATTAATTTTGTATTTTGTCCAAATTATAGCTTACTATATATTACTTGTGCTATAAGAAATGGAATACAAATTCAATTCTTGTGTTTGTTTTCATTCATTTGTATTTATCATAAAGTTGTTTTGCAAAGAGGTTTCAATTCAATGAGTTTATTAGTATAATGCACCTTGATTAGTGTTACATTGATCTACCCCATCTTTCCCAACACTACCCATCCTCCAAGTTACCTGGTTCCATTTTTACATATGTATCATTAATATTATGATTGTATTTGCTATCCATTCCTGTTTTCATTAATCTGCCCCATCTTAAACTTCTTCCCCAGCTGAACATGATTTCCTTTCTGCTACTTACTTTCTTGAACTCTTCGTTCTTGGTTAGTTATTCAGAGAACCACCATCACTGTAATATTTCCATAAGCATACCGAATATTGGGCTTTTAAAGTTTATTTTGATTTCAACATGTACATAGGAGTTGACATTCAATACATGAGTACATGAGTACACTGGATCTTGATCAATGTCACCTCTTTCATAATTTTCCCCAATGCTCTCACTACCAACTTTTCCTCAATTTCTTCATTTTATGGGATACGCATTAAGTTAGATCATTGCATTTATCCCCACTTTATTGCTTCATATATCTATTTCTCCCTACCTTGATCCCAGTCCTACCTCTGAGTACTTGATTCCTGGTGTTTATTTTGTTGGAAGGTTAGTTAGCTAGTCTAAGGAATTACATTATTTAAATGCTTCTCTGAACCAACCATATTTCAGTTCATAACTAGGTGTATACTTGGATTCCACCCCAAAGTGTGCATATTGTATTGATCCTGATCATGTCTACCTTCCTATATAACAGAAAACATATCTCCCTGGGTTTGACTTTCTTCCCATCTTTCACTTAACATGATTTCCCCCAATTTCTTTCCTTTCTTTGCAAATGATGCATTATCATTCTTTATAATGGATAAATAAAATTCCACTGTGCATGTTTATACACACATATGCATATTTATATGCATATAGCTATCATATTTTCCTGATCAACCTGTTTACTGAGTGGCATAGTCCATATCTAAATGCGATTTCTTGTACTATAATGCTTTTTCTTTCAATGTTTTGGAAAAAGACTTAGTATCATTTGCCTAATCTTGTGCATACAGTCTATTCTATAACAAAAATCATTCTATTAATTTCCTAATCTAGTCATTTACATTTCTATATATGTTGGCTCCTATAAATCACAGGGATTCATAATTGTGTATGATTCTGTTTTTAAGAGCAAGACTAAATGCTTGCTTGTATATAGTTGACACTTGCAAATAATTTATTATATAATTATATATACATACATATACATATATAATTTACATATTGACATACATATATACATATAGTGTGTGTATATATATATGTATATATATATTATCTATGTGCTAGTGCTAGGACTTAATTTCAGGTCCTTTTGCTTTTCTTTTTTGCTCAAGGTTGGCATTCTTCCATTTGAGCCACAGATCCACCTTTAGCTTTTTGGTTCTTAGTTGAAGGTAAGGGTACCATAGTCCATTTCACCTTGTCTGTGAGTACCATGGTCCATTTTAGCTTGTCTGTCTTGAAACTATGATCCTCAACTTTCAGCCTTCTAAATAGTAAGTCAAGCACCACTAAACCCAACCCTATTCTATTTGAATTAAAAATTAATTTAAATAACAACAACTTGTAGTATTTTCTTTCTTTTCTTTCTTTTTCATTTTTATTGTGAAAATACTGTACAGAGGGTGTTACAATTACATGGGCAAGATAATAAGTACATTTCCAATCATGCATTGTAGCCTCCTCCTTTGTTTCCCTTTCCCATCCCTTCCCATCCTCCCCTCACCCCTCCCCCAATCCTAGTCTCCCCACCCATCAAAGTTGTAAAGTTCGTTTTTCCACATAACTACTTGTACATCTCATTGTTGCAATGAATCCACCTGTATACCTATTTAAACGATTTGTTTTTTCCCTTCCCCTCCACAAATTATACCAACCTCAAATACAGTGAGGGAGGAACATACAAAGCAAGAAAGAAATAATCTTATAAATGTGTTAGAAACAATCACCTGAAAGAAAAAAAACATTTGAATACATATCTTAGGGTTCATTTTCCTAACATCAACTTATCTGAACTTTTCTGCTTGACTCAGACATATACATTTTCAAATAAATGTCTTTTCATTTAAACTAAATTACACTGCTTAATTTTTTTTCTTATTCCAACTTACCTACCAAGAAAGAAAAGGAAAAATTCAAAACTAAAGAACCTCTGAATCTAACAGTTCTCAAGCCTGCCAACCACAGTTTCTTTGCTGGGAAATAGAACAGGATGATGTTTTCTACAAGCAAAGCAGCAGAAAATACTCTTTACTGAAGTAGCTGCAAATCTGATAAGGATGAGGACAAGCAAATTTATTCAGTAAGTATTACAATGTGTTTGCTGTGGTAGGCTGACTCTAGTGGATAAGTTTAGCCTATCTTAGAGGATGTTCATAATCATGTGGAGGATAATCAAAGGTGAATATGTAATTAGAGAGGTGTGATTTCTGGAAGATGAATGTTTATATTGTAGTTTGTATACTGTTGAAAATGAGACGGTTAAGATAGGGATGTTTATGTAATTTTTCTGCTTGTAAGACAAAGAATTATACTAGCAATACCTTTGAAAACTGATTTTAAAGTAAGGGTCCTTACAGTTTCTGTTGCAAAATAAAGTTTTACCCAATAAGTAGTTGTTTATTCTGAATTGGTTTAGAAATGAAATATCAAAATATTATTGAACACTCAATAATAATGACTTAAGAACATGCCACGGATAATCACAGCTACTTAGTAGGTAGAGATCTGAAGATAGCTGTTTGAAGCTAGCCCAAACAGAAAATAACTCTGAGACTCATACAGACAATTAGCCAAGAAAAAAGTATGAAGTTGTCCTGGGGTTCAAGTTGTAAACTGCTAGCACTGAGCAAAATGGCTCAAGGAAAACACCAGGCCATAGTTCAAACCTCAGTACTGGCACAAAAATAACATGCACCTAAAACATACAAATATGTTTATTTAAATAAAGTCATTCCTTGTATCCTTCACAGTATAATAATAAAACAAATTTTATACATATATAATTTATAGTAGTAATAGAATATCAGTAATTATACTATACATATATCATTTATATATTATAATAACATTACATATATTATACATACATTATAGTAATAACAATACTATCCATTAAATTAATACATGTTTTGGAACAGTGAATAGATTTTTTTAGTACAACAAAGTACCTATTCACAAAAAAATATTCCTTTTGGATTATATATCACTAACAAACTATTCCATGTGCATTCAAGGTACTTAATGATAAAACCCTGTGTTCATAAGCATAGGTGTCGTTGACATGGATTTGTTACTCCTTAAACTGTTACACCAATTACTTCCACAAACATTGAAAGCTGTATGATGTTCATTCAGCTATATCTCTAGAAATTAAACCGATCTTTATTTGATACAAAGATCATTTGATACAAGTCATTACCCATACCCTTTTCATTTAAAAATATTTATATTCTGTAGCAATTTTGTTGCCATTATAACCATAATGAAGAAGATAATGTGGCTTCATCTACTCCATAGTTCTTAAAAGGTAATGAATGTGACATTTACAAAATTGCCTCAGATATGCCTTGTGGAAAACTGGATTTGAATTATGGTCAGTCTTAGGTACTTGGGAAATTTGCTTGGCCTTGTTGGCTAGGTCTTTTTGAGTGATATATTGAATTCCTTTCCTAAATTGCAGAACTGTCATGAGCACTAAAACTACTCTAGTGCAGGTGCAGTGCTTGGAATGGTGTTTTGAATAAGTCCCAGATAAATCTGCTTCTCTCACCATGGTCACAGCATCCTTTCTGAATGCCTTCAGAAATATTTACCCAATTGATGGTAATATCTGTGAAAATTTGTCTTTACTAAAAAAAATATTCTATTCTTCACATGAAACAATGAAAGTAATGTTGGGGCTGTCCTGTGGCTTTTATTCTAAAGGAGGTTTGCCTAAATTTATTTACTATATTAGTGGTACCAGTAGCATTCTTTAGTGCTGCCCTTCATGTTTCTAGTCTGTGTTCCATCTGGAATACAATTGTAACTTAGTTTATAATCTTTGTTACCAGAATAAAAAAATACAAGTGTCTTTCCAATAACAAGACAATTTAGGCAAACATTGCATATTATATGCTTAATACTTTCCTGAAGTATATTTCTAATTTCTTTTAGACCCATAAAGGATAGCTCAGAACAGGGAAAGAGCATTGTAAGGAATAATAAAAAGTACTATTATGGTGGTCTTAATGACAAAGTGTAAGGAATATATAACAAAACTTATGGTAGGTTAATTTGCTCTTTTTGCTATTCTCTCCCCCTTCTTTGTAGAAAGGTTCTCACTATGAAGTGACAAATGATCTAGACGTTTCAAGCCTTGTCTCAGTGACAGAAGAGATGGGATTAAGGATATGTGCTACTATGACTGCTTTTAAGGAAGTTCACAATAAAGCAATACTAACACATATAAAGAAACTTTTGTAAGTGATGTGTATTCACTTCCTCAATTGCCAAAATTAAATTCATATGTCAAAACATCAAATTATTTACATTACAATATATGCCGTTCACCTGGAATCACCTCCACAAATCAAATGCAAACTAAAAGCTCGATCTCAAAAACCAACATCTAATCAGTATCTGAAATACAAGAAGATAAACAAAAAACCTAAATGAGTGAGACCTTTCACACTGGTAAGAGCATTGATAGCTGGATTTTAAACCAGGGCTTGAAATGATCAGATGTCATTAAATATGTGATTAAATTGCAGGATTGACCTTGGTCTCAACATTGGAGGTACAATTCAAAGGCAGCTAAGGTTGCTGCAGTATTGTTGCTGCATATTCAGTGTGACTCTCCCTAATAATGGTAGTGTACAGAGTCGAAGCTAAGTCAGTAAAAGGTATAGGAAGTATTCTCCACTGAGAAAAATTGCAGGGGTGATCCTCCCTCTTGCGTTGAGAATGTACAGCTCATCTCATTTTACTTTAGGCTCTAGCATATTTATGATCTGAAGACCATTATAACACTTCTGTGTGCAATGAGTGTGAGCAGTGAGCAGGGTAGGTGTGTATTACTCTAATACACATAAAAACCTTAGAGGTATGGGATGACCCGACCCTCAAACTTCATTCTATGTTGTTGAGTTTCATGGAGAAATATTAATAATTAACCAATTCAGATTAATCTAAGTCTGATTCAGGCAACTGAGATAAGACTTTAGGGTCATTCACTCCAGTCAGTTTGTGACCTATGAAATAAATCATATTATTTCACAATGTATATATGTTTGTGAAAATTTATGCAAAACCACATACCAATTGTATAAAAGGGACACTTATCCATCTCTTATATTAGCAGAAGTAACAATACTCCAGAAATGTACTTCCTTGCTAGTGTATCACAGGATGACTGCTTTATTGTCTTTCCAGATGCTCATATAATTTTATGTATCTTCTTTGGGAAAAAGTGTATCAACAGTTTGTTTAGAGGTGTTCATATCATTACTGTTGAGGATCTTCTTTGGAAAAAGAAAAGTTGGGAAAGTGTGTTTCCACAGTTTGTTTTGAGGTGTTCTGAATATCAGTACTGTCACTAACTGCAACAATAGAACAGCACAGATGATGGGATACCTGGACAAAGAACTGAGAAATCACAGAGAGGGATAGGAAAGAATACACCTGGGGATCAGAAGGCTCATTGTTCTGGATCGCAAAATCCTTCTTAATATGCTTTATATTCATTTTATTACAGGGTTTTTGTCAGTGGTTACAGGTATGTGCACAAACTATGGCATAATCTAGTCATTAACATGAGGTATTGTTTGTATACATAGTTGTCACTGTGTATGTAACTCCCTTACTGTTAGGGTGCAGAAGGGAGCAATAATCATATCAACCGTAACACAGACAACAATATTATCTCCAAGGCCTTAATCTTTTAGTGTCCTAACAGCTCTAACTTAAATAAATTTAAGGCAAAAAATTATGTGGCTGTCTTCACTTGACTGTTTGACCCTTCCAGGGCATAGCTTTCATTCTTCTGAGTGCTGTTTGAGATGGCTTTTCGATCTCTTATCCCTTTCCAGGGCTCATGACTCTACTGTAGAAATCCTCACATGTATTCTTACAGATGTATTATTTTGAAAATGATATTTTTATAGAATAGATTCACTTTATAAGCTTAATATTCCCTTTCTCTCCCTCTGCCTCTCTCTCCCTCTCCCTCTTCCTTTCCTTCTCTCTCTCCTTCCCCCTCCCTCTATTCTCTGTAGTAAAGAGAAACTCCAAGCCTCAAATCTGTGTGTGTGTGTGTGTGTGTGTGTGTGTGTGTGTGTGTGTGTAGTAATGAGATTAGACTCCAAACCTCAAACTCTTGCTTGTTTTTTTCACTCATGACTGAAGCTATACTACTTGAGCCAAGGTTTCACTCTGCCTTTGTCTGCAAAAGTGAACATAAATGTTTCATGGATTGCTACTGCAAAAGGCTGTGAACCTTGATCTTTCAATCTTAGCCTCCTGTTTATATAGGAATATTGATGGGATACTGGCATCCACCTTTATTATCAAGTGTTTTTGTTTTGTTTTGTTTCTTGCTGTTGTTTTTGTTCATTCAAAATCTGTAAGGAAAGCAAATTATTCATAAACAGCACTCTTCAAATAAAATACGTATTGTTGAAAGATTACCTTAATTATGCTATTCTTTTGCATTACTTTTATTACTTGGTATGTACATTACTTAATTTGATTTCTTGAATTCTATTGTTTCACACAGTAGAGTCATATATATATATATATATATATATATATACATATAATTTTCCTTGTCTTGGTTTATAATGTGTTAGTTTTTTCACAACAGTTTATTAAAGTTTATCTCTGTACTACTGAAGCAAGACCTTTATGATTATTCAATATCCTGTAATTCATAAGTTCATCTCTTCTTGTGGCACTATGTGGGTACCAGGTAGTTTCCTGTAATCACTCCACATGTTTTAGAAGTCACTGCCAGACACTTTTCTGACCATATATCAGTTCACAGTTCTGCCAAATTTGCAAGGGCATCCTTTGTAATTCTCCTTTGATTTTCATTGTTGTAAATCCTATGATGGTCATGTTGATTTTCTCCCCTGTTGCTTTCATCACTGTATTTGGGAACTACTGATATATACTATTTTACTTCACTCCATTCTCCTTGTGACTTGGCCTGTACCCCTCTCAGAGCACAGGGCCAGATATTGGGAATATTAAATTTAGTCTTTATTTCATAAATATATCTTTACTTTCTAGCAATACATTCATTGAGTTCATTCTGTACATTTAATATCTTGATAATGATTACTGTATTTTCGCTGCTTTGCCTGTTATTTGCCTTCAGGGAAGAACATAACTCAGTACTGTACCCTAGGTAAATGAAGGGTCTCAATCATGCCTCAGTAGATGTTGTTCATTGGATAATGTTTACATCATGGTCTGCTTGCCTGATTTCTTTACATTATTTTTCAATATAGACCTTTCTTCTGGAAAATATTTGTGGGCCTCATGAAGATCAATTCCTAGTGGAAGCAGTCATTAATTTTATTCCAAAATCATTTTATGGTGCCCTCTGAGTTTCTTCAAGGTCTGCATATTACTGCTTTATATTCTTGGATACGTTTTAAGTATTGGTGCATCCAATGATAATTGCTCAAGTCACCATTTGGATGATTGAAAAGAAAACCATACTGCAATCTCACCATATGACAATTTTCTAGTTTTAAATTCTTTTAGATTAAAATTAATGCTGGAAGATTGAACATTCTGTATATTTTATATTTTGCTAAGTATTTAGTTTTAGTTTAAGTTCAATATAGAAGCATAAAGTTAAATCATTACTATTTAATTGATTTTAGTATTTCTAAAATATTCAGAGGAAAAATTCTATTAATTCATAATTTGAGGACAATAGAGTGTCCATTATGACTAAATGAGACAGTTTATAGTTTTTGTGTTCCAAAGGTGGTGGTGGGGAATCAAGTCCAGTGCTTCATATGTCTTAATCTACTTTGTTCCCCTGAGCCTGATGTGATCTGTGGTTTTATTAGAAAAAGTTCACTAGGAAGGAATTACTTGGTTAGTTTATCCAGTATCTCTCTCATACATAAAAGTAATTTAATTCTACACTGACAGAAAATGGTAGTCTTATGTTGCATTTATTAGTACTAACTATTTTTTTCTAGCCCTTCTCTTCACTTTCAATGCATTACCAGTTTCCTATCCTCCCCTCGCAGGAAACTTGACTTGATCCACTGGAAACGCCCTTCCAGTCATCTTCTTCCTTAGAAAGCCCACCCTTAACTAACCTACTCTCTGGTAGTCCTTCTATGAATTCTCAAAGCCCTGACTGCAACCTGACCCCTTCCTGAAAGTCCTGCTCTGCTACAGGGAAATCCCTCTTCCACTCCACCCCTTCCTAGAAGTCTGTTCGGCACTACCAGAAACCAGTCCACATCCCTATCTCCTCCCTTTATGTACTGCCTTAGTTCACCAAGAATCCCTCCCTTATCCACTGGATACAACCCCCTAACTACTCTAGCCCCTCCCAGTCTGGCCCCTCCCATATAATTGTCCCTCCAAGCCGCTCTTTTCCTTTCACACCCTGTCCCCAACCAGGCTTCCCCATGGAGTTCCTCCCAGTTTCATCAGAAACCCCCTCTATTACTAGCCTACTTCTCAAAGCCCAATACTGAACCTACCTCCTCCCACAAAGCCTACCATGCTACTCCAAAAACGTTCCACCTCCCTATACCTGCTCTTGAAACTCTGCCTTGCTAAACCTGAAGTTTCTCGCACAGCTCACCACCTCCCTGGAAAACTCCTCCTGCTCCACCACATGCCTCCCCACCTCCCACATCCACTCCCTCTATGCCCTGCCTTGCTCCCCAGATAAACCTGCCTTCTGGGCTCCTCCCTCGGATCCACACTCTGCTCTATCAGATGTCCTGCCTGTAATTATCCTGTACCCTTGAAACCCTTCCACTCCTTCCCAAAGCTCCACCTCCAGCTTGCCCCAATGCTTCAAGCCCTGCCCTGCTCCATCAGAAAACACCCATCACTCTATCCGATCTCTCAACACCCAAATTGCTCCACCTGAAACCACTGCACCAATTGGCTTCCCTCTGGAATCCTCGTCAGGCTCAATTGGAAATCCCTGTCCCTCCCTAGTCCCTTCTTTTAAGGTTGCCTTGCCCTACTGGAAACCCAGCCACAGTAGGTTTGGTACTGCCTTGCAATACTGAAATACCCACCCAACTGTACTCCCTGTCTGCAAGTTGTGGCTGGGTTTACTGAAAACCTCATCCTCACTAGTCTAGTCCATTGGATTCTCTCCCTGTTTACACAAAGCCCTCCTAATAAGGCTTGTCAACTGCTACCACATCCTGCTCCATAGAAACATCACTTCCACCTTACCACATGCCTCAAAGTCCTACCATGCTCTACTAGAAACCTTACCCCTTACTAGCCCACTCCTTCTGAGCACCGCCCTTCCCTCTCAAAGCCACACCCCCAAAAAGCCTCTCACTGATAGCCCTGCCTTCCTCCACCAGAAACACTGCCTTCTGTCAGCCTCTTCCCTCAATTCCCCTCCCTGCTCCATGGGAAACCCCACCCTGCCTATCCCGTGGAGGCTCTCAGTGCTCCACCAGAAACCCTTCTCCCCTGTAGCCTTGTTCTTCCATTTCAAAGTCCTGTCTGCAAATAACAAGCTCCCCTTTTGCCCTGCCTTCTTATACTGACAAACAGGCCACCTGTCGGCCTTCTTCCTAAAGCCATGCCCTGTTCCCCTGGAAATCCCACCCCGAACTAGTCTAGTCTTTCCGGTCCCCTCCCTACTGTCTCATAGCCCTACCCATACTGACCTCTACCCTCAAAGCCCTGGCCAGTTACACCACAGAACCTTTGTAAGTACCAGCTTCTCCCTTGAACCTGACAGGGCCCCACCAGGATCCCCACACAACCTTATCCAGGAAGGTCTCACCTAGTAACTGTTTTATTCCAAATGTGATTTTATATTGGTCATAGAATTCACACTAATCAATAGGATAAAATAGCAGTGTTGCAAACAGGAAACATAAAAATGAGATAGCTATTAGATGTCTAAGTCCAGTTTGGGGTTTATGTAGGCTTCACACAAAATGTTTCTGCCAAATAAATAAATGATGGCATAATAGCTAAAAAGATTTAGTGTCATTATTAACATCTAACACATGCTGAGATTTTTATTTATACCTCTCTTTCTCCCTTTCTTTTTTCCCTCCCTCTTATTTTCCTCCCTCCCTCCTTTCTTTTCTCTTTCTTCGTTCTTTTTCCTTTCCTTCTTTAGCACATGACTATGGATTTATTTTGTTTGCTAAACAACATTCCTTTTTTGATTTACTTTGCTCATAGGTTATCAGTTTTGCTGAGGGCCAAACAGAGTCTAAATTCCTCACCTCTGTCGGCGAATTTGAGGGATCAAAAGTGCATTCCAACATGCCTGGTTTTCGATGTGCAGATCTTATTACTTTCCTTGCTGACTGATGCTGAACAGTGATCATCTCAAATTCTATCTCTTCAGTTAATGATGTGAACTCCAGTAGCCTGCCCTACTACAGATTGTCTAAATGAGTGATTGAAGGCAATATGATTTTAATCTCTTTTTTGACATTCCTATGGCTTGAACTTTGGCTTGAACTAGGATGCTTTGGCTCAAGGCACTTGAGCGACAGTGATATTTTTGTTTTTTTCTGTGATGATTTGGTGACAAAAGACTCACAGACTTTCCTGCTCAGGCTGGGTTTGAACCACTATGCTCAGGTCTCAGCATTCAAATAACTACGATTACAGATGTCAGGCACTGTTGCATGCCTACAATTTGAGTTTAATCACTGGCATAAATATTAAAATAGGTTTGTTCCTGTTAAAATATAGGGTAAGTAAGTGTGAAAATATAGTTTCACTAATCAGATAATGTAAGGAGTTATTTTGCTGTTTGTCATTTTGAATGTAATTTTTGAAAACATACTTTATTTCTTGAAAATGAGATTAAAGACTTTGAATTGCCTGATATGCTATCTCACATCTATGATAAATATTTGTTAGAAGTCAGAGATCTACGGCATCACAATGTGAACATAGCCTCGCCAAAAATGTATGCATACCAATCTCAAAAACAAGTGAAGCATGAATACTCATACCATTAATCTCAGCAACATAAGAGGGATAGGTACCAGTGACATGGTCCATGCATTGCCTACATAAAAGAGATTGAAAGATAACCTAAAAGTACAAAAAGCAAGAGGCATGTAAAGATTAGTTATAAAACTAAATGCATGTAAAATTAAATGCATTTTAAAATGACATATTCATTCATTTTAATTATGAATTTGATTTTATAACTGTATTTCTCCACCCTTCATGTGCTCATTAATGTGCCTTTCAGCACTTGATTCAACTCCCACATATGAATACTCAATTCTGGGTGCTTATTTTGTTGGGCTGTGAGTTAGTTTTTCTAAAAAATTATAGTGTAGTTCTTAAAGAGAAACTTCTCTGAAGAGGAAAGAAGGATGGCCAGTAGACACATGAAGAAATGCTCAACCTCCCTAGCCATAAAAGAAATGCAAGTCAAAACAATATTGAGATACCACCTCACTCCAGATAGAATGGCTATAATCAAGAACTCTAATAACAACAGATGCTGGAGGGGATGTGGACAGAAGGGAACCTTACTGCATTATTGGTGGGAGTGTAAACTTGTTCAACCACCTTGCAAAGTAGTATGGAGGTTCCTCAAAAGACTCCACATAGAGCTCCCCTAAGACCCAGCAATCCCACTTTTAGTCACTTAACGAAATGACCACAAACAAGACCATACTAAAACTACCAACACAACTATGTTTATTGCAACATTATTTACCATAGCTAAGAAATGGAACCAACCAAGATGCCCACAGTAGATGAATGGTCAAGAAAATATGGTATATATACACAATAGAATTCTATGCCTCCTTCAGAAAGAAAGGCATTGCCCCATTTGTTAGGAAATGAAACGACTTGAACAAAATTATATTAAGTGAAATAAGCCAGGCCCAAAGAAACCTAGATCCCATGGTTTCCCTTATTTGCAATAACTAGTATATTTCTGAGACAAGCACAAAAGCTCAGATAAGTTGATGTTAGGTGAAATGAACCCCAAGATAAGTGTTCAAATGGTTGTTCTTTCTTGCTATTGTTTCTACCATATTTATAACATGATTTATTTGTTGTTTCGTATGTTCCTCCCTCACGTTTGAACCCCTGCTTTCATTCTATTTGATGTTGGTATAATTTGAGGAAGGGAAGGGAAAAAAACCAAATCATTTAAATAGGGATACAGGTGGACCCATTACAACAATGAGATGTAGAATTAGTTATGTTGAAATGAGAACTTTACAACTTTGGCTGGGGGGAGGGGCAGTGAGTGGGAGATGGGAAGGGATGGCAAGGGGAATTAAAGGAGGAGGCTACCGTGCTTGATAAGAAATATACTCATTACATTGCCCATGTAATTGTAACCCCTCTGTACGGTATTTTCACACACAAAAAAAGAATTATTGGTATTTGAAAATATATTTGAGTAATAAATAGAATAGAAAAAATATTAATTCACTTTTTTATCACTACATATCTTTTTGTCTAAATATAAATCCCAGACTTAAACTAAGGGCCTAGAATAAGCAAAATGGCTTCTAGATCATTTCTTTCCACAGAAGATGACAGCAGCAGAAGGAAAACCGGTCCACAACCTGCAGAAGGAAGAAAGAGTTTAATGTCTCCTTAATTCTTAGGTTTCCATGCTCAATGAGGAATCCTCAGTACAGAGGACAGTTTAAGGAACTAACAGTTCCTGTGCTGTTCCTCATAGGAAGCAGACACCAATCTCCCATCATGCTTGAATGATTATCTTGGCTGTGTTCTGAGAGGGTCCAGGAGGACTCTGTCATGGTCACTGGAGATTCAGAATTGCTCTCTAAGACAATGACATAGAGGAAAGTCATCACAAGACCTCAGTCTGGGTTTTGTCAGGTTTAGATGATTCGTAACAGGCTCTGATGCCTTCTGACTAAGAATGTGAATGTATCATGAGGTTCCAGTACAAGAATTTATCATGACATGTGTTAGCTTGAACCATTTCCTAATGAAAGCCAACAAAATATAATGCCCTCTGGGCATATTCTCATCAATATTTATTAGTTTAAAAGTTATAAAATCAAGTTGATGATGAGGAAAAAACCCAGATAAAAACAAAATTTCAGGGGCATTTACAAAAATGTTGTTCTGTACATATCAAATATGACAAATTATTAAAACTTAATGAAGCTGCGTAAGTTATATTGATTTCTTTTGTTCTACTATTGCAAATTTCTTTTACATTTCAACTCCTTAATAAAAAGAAGCTAGGCCAAGCACTACCAGTGACTCACATCTAGCTGTAACTCTAGCTATTTAGAAGGATTTGACCTGAGGAAAGTGGATTTAAGTTTACCCCAGGTAGGAAAATCTGTGAAACTTTAATCTCCAATTAACAGTTCAAATTCCAGAAGTGGAAGTTTGGTTCAAGTTGTAGAGTGTCAGCCTTGACTAAAAAAAGCTAAAGGTCAGCTCCTTGAGTTCAAGTCCCAGTATACACACACACACACACACACACACACACACACACACACACACACACACACACACACACACACAATCTACCTCAAAAATAACCAGTGACCAGGAAACAGAAACAAGATAATAATTTTCTTTATTTTCTTTCGTTTTTGCCCCCTCCTTTGTTTCCTCTTCCCACCCCTTCCCACCAGCCCCCCCCCCCCCGCTCCGTAAGACCCCCCCACTGGCCAAAGTTGTAAATTTCGTTTTTCGACATAACGATTTGTACATCTCATTGGAATGGGCCCACCTGTACACCTATTTAAACAATTGTTTTTTCCCTTCCCCTCCACAAATTATACCTACATCATATACAGTGAAAGCAGGGTTTATACCGTGAGGGAGGCACATACAAAGCAACAAAGAAATCATCTTATAAGCATGTTAGAATCAATTGCATGAAAGCAAAAACATTTGAATCCTTATCTTCAGGTTCATTTCACCTAACATCAACTTACCTCACCTTTTTGCTTGTCTTAGACATATTTGTCATTTTTTTCATTTATTTCTCTTTGGGAAGGTAAAGGGGGCAGAGAAATGGAGGCACAAAAGATGAACATATGGAGCAGTGGTACTCAGTTGAGACTATGTTGAAAGTGCACTATGCAACTTGTTGGTGGGGAAGTGTGAAGACTCAGGGTCTATGTTGAGGGGGCAGAATGATGCAGGCTTCAGCCTCAGGATTATCTGAGGACTGTGTTTGGGATTAGGAAAGCTCTTGGTATGCCGGGCTAGAGAAGGAAAATGTTTTCTCTCCCTATCTCAAAACACATGTCATAGACTCCTGGGAGCTGAGGAAGTAGATCTTCTGGCTGCTTAAGCATAGATGAACAGCTGGTCAAGCATTTTCCTGAGATTGGAGAAGTGGTTTGAGCTTGTTCTAAAATAGTTTAGATAATAATATATCAAGATATTGTCTCATAGGTCAAATAAAAATGTATCTGTTGAAATTTTTTGTATGAATGTCTTCTGACCAAATCTTGGCAAAGATCATGCTTGCTTGTCTTTAAATACCCACTAATAATAAATCACAGCATGCAGTGGCAATTGTTCTTTGGACTCTGCATCCCCTATGTCCTTTTGATTTCACGACCCTTATCCAGGGACCCCGACGCCCTAGACGTTGACAGGGAAGTAGAGGAAAACTGGAAGAGATGAAAGGAAAGGGTGATATTGTCCACAAAGAAATGCACTCATGGAAATAGATCTGTGGCTCAAGATGAGTGCGATTCTTCAGCGAAAGGGCTCAGGGACAGTGCCCATGCCCTGGGTTCAAGCCTCATGACTGACTATAACAAAAATAAAGACAAAAGAAATGTAGTCATTACCTCACTTATGTAACAAAGCTCTCTACATCACAATATTAATAAAATAATAATAATAAGGAAGTTAATTAAAAAAACAAACCAGTGGGAGAGAAAAACTGAGAGAGCAAGGGATGGGCTGATATTTCCAAAAAGAAATATACTCATACCTAAATTATATGACTATAACCTCTGTTTAAATCATCTTTATAATAACAATATAAAAGAAAAAAAAACAGAAATAGTGCTGGAGGCATAACTCACATGGAATAAGTTCAGACTAATATGTAATAGCAAGTTCAAATCCCATTATCAATTTCCTCTTCAAAAACGGTTCTTCTCATCACTTTTATTTCCCTAGCTTATGAGAGGGGGTGTAAACAGTTAAAGAGTGAGGAATAAGCCATACATACAGGAGAAATTTAATCTATCAGGCAGAGAACAGCACCTGTAAAGAGCAGTACAAGCTAGAATACATGTTGACTAGAACACATGCTGACGCCATGATTTCTGAAATTAAAAAAAAAAAACATAGTTGAATTTGAATACAGGCTGCACTGTATACTAGCTGGGGATGGAAAGTTAACTAAAGTCTCTGGACTTCAAATTCTTCATAGGTAAAGTGAGCATAACAATACTTATCTCACAGGATTATGAGACCTGGATGTCATCAAACATGGAGCAGGTTGTGTGTTAGTTGTGTGTGCAACACTCAAACACTGCTGGGGGGGGAGTATAAAATGGCATGATGTTTACCATATTACTTAACAGTTATACAACAACTACTACAGGCTCACACCTGTAATCCTACTTAAAAAAGAGGCTGACACCTGAGGATCTTGTTTCTAAGTCAGCCTGGACAGAAAGTGGATGAGACTCATCTCCAATGACTTCTAAAAAGGCTGGAGGTGGAGCTTTGGTTCAAGTGGTAGAGTGCTAGACTTGAGCATAAACCTCAGGAACAGTGCCCAGGCCCTGAGTTCAAGCCCTAGGGCCCGCACACACACACACACACACACACACACACACACACACACACACACACAAATTGTTGGCTTTGTGGACAAGGACTTGCTGGGTAGCTCAGGCTGCTCTTTAACTTAAATCCTCCTGGGTACTGGGATTACAGGTATGTCTAACATACTTGAATTCACTCAGAATTAAATTCATTCAAATTCATGATGATACTATGGCTTAAAGCTGTTCACACTAATTTTCAAGTATACAAAATATAAATAATATAGGTGGATATGGTACTATGCTACCACATGGTAATTCCAGCCATTACTCAGGAACCTGAAACAGAGAAGAATAAAGATTTGAGGTAAGTCTGGTCCACACTGTAGGACTTAGTCTCGCAAAGAAAGAAAATTTTATAAATATTAATCTCCTGTGAAATATACAATATGTTAAATTTATATAATGGAACAAATAGATCATTATAATGGAAATAAAATCTTGGCAGAAATTTTAAATACATACATATGTGTGTATATGTATTATATATTATATATTTAAATTTAAAGAAGAAAATTTTCAAGTGGTATTATCTGCATCTGTCAATCTGTCACCCACCTATTTACCAACAACAGTGATTTCTATTTAGTGTTCAAAAAATGCTGTTTTCTCACATAAGTACAAAAAAAGTTCAAAACCAAAAATTCAAAAGTTGCATTATCATATGTACAAAAGTACTTTATTCCCTACCATAAGGATTTGGAGAAAATATGCATTAAGTTAATGGCATGGAATACTGCTCAAGAATGGAAGTCTAAGAGAATGTAGATTGTGTGTGTGTGTGTGTGTGTGTGTGTGTGTGTGTGTGTGTTCCATGAGTAAATAATGGAGTCTAAAGTACACATATTACTCTTACTTAGTCTTTTTGCTCAAAGCTGCCATTCTACTACTTAAGCCACATTTCCACTTCTGGATTTTGATTTCTTTCTTTTTATTTGTGGGTCATGGGGCTTGAACTCTGGTCTTGGGTGCTATCTCTCAGCTCTTCAGCTCAAGGCGAGTACTCTACTGCTTGAGCCACAGTGCCACTTCCAGTTTTGTAGTGGTTTATTGGAGATAGTCTCGCAGACTTTCCTGTTCAGGCTAGCTTTAATTGTGATCCTCTGATCTCAGCCTCCTGAGTAGCAAGGGTTACAGGATTGAGTCACCGGCACCAGCTTAGATTTTGGTTTCTTTCTTTCTTTCTTTCTTTCTTTCTTTCTTTCTTTCTTTCTTTCTTTCTTTCTTTCTTTCTTTCTTTCTTTCTTTCTTTCTTTCTTTCTTTCTTTCTTTTTGGGGGGTCCGGTAGTGGGCCTGAATTCTGGGCCTGGACACTCTCACCTCTTCAGCTCAAGACTAGCAGTCTACAACGTGTGCCACAGCACCACTTCTGGCTTCTTTCTTTTTGCTTATGTGGTGCTGAGGAATCGAACCCAGGGCCTCATGCATGCAAGGAAAGTGCTCTACCACTGAGCCACCTTCCCAACCCAGATTTTAGTTTCTTAATTGGAGAAATATTGCAGATTATTTTGCATAGGCCGCTTTAAACCAGGATCCTCCATTTTTGGCCTCTACAGTAGCTAAGAGTTAAAACATGAACCAATGGTGTACAGCAACTATGTTAACGTTTTTGTCATGTTTGAATGAATTTTAAATTAAGACATATATGTTACTTTTGAAAGTGGGAGGAAATAGTAATTAATGTTTAACAGGATTTAAAACATACATAGCTCAGAATGGCAAGTAGCTGGGAAGAGGATGGAATAAATAAAAAATTACTTATGACTGTTTTCAGACTGTGCATAGAAATGATTGAATTGTTGGAGAACAAAGATATCAGATAGTTGAGGTCCAGCTGGCTGCCATACACATGATGCCAGCTGCTACTTTTTACAAGATTGTGATGTTGCTGGTGACACAGCTCCGTTTCCAGTTGGGAGCCTGAAATATTTCTATTGATCTAGCAGGAGAAACACACCAGTACAAGAAATGTGATTACCAGTGCCGAATGCAAAAAGACATCCAGTCCAAGGAAGACAGAATAACTTTATTTCTGAAAGAATTCTCTTACAAAGAATCCTGAGCTGAATATGTTGGTGCATGTCTGATATCTCTGAAATTGAGAGGCTGACTTTTTTTATTGTGAAAATACAATATAGAGGAGTTACAATTAAATGGACAAGATAATGTGTATATTTCTTATCAAGCATTGTTGCCGCTTCCTTTGTTTCCCCTTTCCATCCCTTCCCATTTCCCATCCCTCCCATTGCTCCCCGCCCCCTGCCACCACCCCCCGGCCAAAGTAATAACCGCTGTTTTCACTGTATTTGATGTTGATATAGTTTGTGGAGGGGATGGGAAACAATAAATCATTTAAATAGAGAGGCTAATTTAGAAGTTAGCTTGAGACCACCCCAAGTTTTAGGTCAACAGAAGGACACATAGAAAAACCCTATCTTAAAACAACAACAACAAAATAATTCCCAATGACTGGGAATGTGGTTAGTTTTAGAATGGTTGCCTAGCCTGCATGAAGCACTTGATTTGATTCCTCAGTATGACATAAACAGAAAAACTGGAAGTGGTGCTGTGGCTCAATTGGTAGTGTGCTAGCCTTGAGCAAAAGAAGCTCAGAGAGATTGCCCAGGCCATGATTTCAAGCCCTAGGACTGGCAAAGTTTTTTTTTTTTAAAGAACAAGTGCAAAATGCTGTTTGTTGGAATAAATATGCTGAAGAGTTCTTTGTGCTCAATAGCAAATTGTGTTGTTGGACATTCATAATGAACTTTGTTAGGAAAAAGTAAAATAAATTAATGAAATAATATCTAGCATTGGACAGGACATGGTGAGATCTACAACTGATTGCTGCCTATGGTTACTTCATACAACTAACGTTACAGATACAATTGTCAGATTGTGATATTGTAAAGGTACAATCATGGGTTTTTGTCTTTTTCCAAATAATCTTACTGTTAGGAGCCAGTGGCTCACACTTGTAATCCTAGCTACTAGGGACGCTGAGAACTATGGGTCCATGAGACTCTTATCTCCAATTAAACGTTCAGAAAATGTGAAGTGTAATCTTGTTCAAGTGGTAGAGCACTAGCCATGAGCTCAAGAGCTCAGGGACAACGTGCAGACCCACAGTTCAAGCCCCACAACTAACAAAAACTAATAATATTAATAATAATAGTAATGATAATTTTAAAGTTACTATTAAGGTGTTATATATAAAGACTATCATTTCATAAGTTTGTTTCTTTGATAATAGAAACACAAATCCATTTCCATTGCCAAGAGCCAGGATTTGGCCATCTGCTTTCCACCTGATTTTGGGTGTAGAAGCAATCTGTAATACAAAGGAAACCAAACCAATTCTGACTATAAATATTTTTTCTCTGCATATCTTAAAAAACCATGCTGTCAACATGAAATAAAAAATCCCAAAGTTTAAAACATTCTTCTAGACAAGTTAAATAATTACTAAGAACAAGTTATTTTAAGAATAATTTCAGAGATCTTGAACTCAGGGCCTGGGTTCAAATTCTGAGATTTATTACTCAAGAATAGTGCTGCCATGTTGAGCCACAGTGACACTTGTAATTTTCTCCTGGTTAATTGACGAGAAGTGTCTCACTGACTTTCTTGTCCAACCTGGCTTTGAACTAGGATCTGGAGATCTCAGCCCTCTGAATAGGTAGAATTATAGGCATGAGCTACTGGCGCCTGGCTAGACTAATTGCTTAACTGAGAGATCAGTTAAAATTAAATGTTAATCATGTTTAACTTTGTAAAATAAAGTTAACTGAAATGCCTTCTACTAGAAATAAGGAATCAAATGTGCTCACTTTGTAGGTGGGTTACAAAGTTCTTACCAAAAGCTACATACTTTCCTTGTGTTCTATCCTTCCAAAATTGTTTGCTTTCCGGAATCATGCCTTGTCTTTCCTTTCTGGTTTCTTTAGCTTATTTCATACATGCTCACAGCTTCTTCAGCTATCATTTACTCATGTGAAGAGCTTGTAAATATCTATTTTCAATCTAAACTCCTTGTATGCCCCTCTCATCCATATATTCAACTGCCATAAATACTTGTGAAAGAGTAATCTTGTCTTTCCATTACTGGATATTAATGTGTAAGTAAAATTTAGGAAAATAATGGAATAACATCAATAAATATAACTGATGTTTGTAATAGTAGTGCTAAACATTACTACAATGCTGATTATTTTCTGAGCAATTTAATATCAAGCTCAAGGAAAACAACGTTGTTGAATGCTGATATTGGGGTTTAAACTCGGGACCTTACCTTCTCACTCACGTGTTTTCCTTCAAGGACGGTGTTTTGCCCTTGAACCACAGATTCCCTTCCAAATTCATTTGGGAGATTACTTAGAGATTAAAAAAACTCATCTTTCCTTCTTGGGCTGGATTAAAACCTGGATTCACAGATATCAGCTCTCTGAGTAGTTAGGATAATTATGTGTGCTAACAATGTCCAGTTTCAAGGAGAGGGCAAGGTACTGATTTCAAGCTCCAGGAACAGCACAAAATCAAAACCAAAAGTTATGACATATAAATATACTGATAAACTAGGAACCCAAACAAACCAAATGTGGGTATCTAGATGGGTGAAGGACTTAATAGCATTATCACTATTACCTTCTCTGGCATTTTGAAAAATCTGAAATTATGAGTTACATGCATAGCTTAGTTGATATAGTACTAGCTGAAGAGCAACAGCATCAAACACCAAATAAAAGTCCCAGTCTCAGACTTTAAATAAAATCTGAAATAATTTGTTTCTAAATGAGAAATGACCATATGAAAACTGAAAAATTCGGGAAGACCGAATTTTAAATTTCAGTGATTACCATACAGACTTATCAGAGCATGTGTAACTTTATACTACATGAAGTGGGTTATATTAAGGGCTTAAAAACTGTACACATTTATACTGCTAAAAAAAGCACAACTTACCAGGACACTGGGAATTCACATCAATAATTCTAGCCTAGGGCTCTGCTACTTGAGCCACAAACTCCATTTCCAGCATTTGGGGTTTTTACTTGGAGATAGGAGTCTCACAGGTTTTCCTCCCACGGCTGGCTTTGAAACAAAATCCTCAGCTCTTTGCCTACTGAGTAGCTAGGATTTCAAGCTTAAACTGATACTCTTTTATTCCTCTATTCTCTTCTATTCTTCTTTTGCTCCTCTATGGATATTTAAGAATCACTTTGTTAAGTGGCTTAAAAACCCTGCTTTTGAACACAGCAGAGACAAATCAATGAAAATAGTAGCTGTGTCTGAATAGATCAATAAATGGACATATATTTAAAAAGACTGATCAAAATACATAATAACAAAGCAGAGAAGAAACCAGTTGCCAATAACCAAAACAAATGAGTACTTTATCAGAAATCCTACAGTTGTAAAATTAAAAAGTGAAGTAATCAATAACTTCAGATGATTTATTCAAAGATGAAACTTATCAAGCCTACTTAAGGAAGAAAGAGACAAATGGAATCTATGCATATTTCATTATTTTACATTTAAATGCATTCCAATCAAGAAAACTCTAGGAATTAATAAATTTATTATTGATTTTTCCTAAAACTTTGAAGAGATCATTTTGATTCTACAAAATACTTCTTTAGAAAGTGAAGAAAGAGTAGTTGCCCTATTAAAGGTTCTTTAAAAATATACCTGGCTGAATTTTGTCTGGAATTATATTCCATGTCCTGAGCAATGAAGGGCAATTTTTTTCAGGACATTGAGTTGTCTAATCATTAAGTACTTGATTCTTCATTTACTCAGTCCTTGTTTTTTTGTATAACAGTTGTAAGCTTCCATAAAATCCATTTGGAGGGTTTTTACTCAAAGCAGAATGACATACTGTAGACATCTCAGGATTTAGAGCAGTGAGTATGAAAGCCATGAACAGTTAACTTGTCTTTGAATAAGTTTTTAATACATAGAGCATAAGTAAGAAAGAACATTTTAGGTGACGAGTAAGGGAGGCCAGGAGGTGGTTGAGCACCTCCATAGAAAGACAAAAGCTTGGGATACACCCTGAGGTAGAATTGTCCTATTCTGTCCTGTCCTGTCAAGGTACTTGTTATGAATTAGGTGCCTGCATAGGGAGGGCTGGCACTGCTAGCACAACAACATGAATATGGTCAGTTTGCCACCATCCATGGTCAGCAGCAGAAACCAGATGAAGTGGAGCAGGGATTATACAGAGGCTGACCCGTGCTTGATGGATGATGCTTCTGTGCATACATGATGAAGACCACAGTCCAGCTTTTGTTTTTCCAATAGAGAAACTGCAGCGCTGCCTGGGCCATAAGCATGTCCACTTGCCTTGGAAGCTGTGGGCTTCCTCCACCAGGAGACCTCCACCAGGATGTTGGTGCAGCTCACACCGTCTGTGAAGGGTAGGAAGTAATATCAAGATTCCCAGGAGTTCTCTCTTTCCATAGGGTCAGTGCCCAAAGCGGATGGAGCCAGGAGTGTAACTGTTTCCAGGAACCCAAACGGGAACACTTCAGGGCTGTGGAGAAGTGGGGTCCATCAAACAAAACCCTAGCCAGACATCACATACACTTCTGCCTTCTTTGGGGACTCAAACACCAGCATGTACAGTGCTGCTGTGCTGTTGTGCTGGCCATGAGGGAAGAATAGCAGTATGCTTATGAGCACATGAGCTCCTGGGCCTCAGAGGGCTTGCTCTGGGACATTTATCTGAAGAAGAGGGTCCAGTACTTCTGGTGTGCTGTGTCCTGTCCGCCCTTCTCCATACACCTTACCTTGCATGTGATTGTGAGCTTCATTGTGGGAGCTTTCCTGCTGCACCATCACTGCTGCCAATGTTGCCCAAATTCTATAACCTTTAGAAAGACTAGGTCAAAGCCTGAGAATATTAGCAGAAATTGGCTACCTCAAAGAAGAGGGTAGGGAAAAGGTAGATAAATGAAGGGAGGAAGGGCAGAATGTAGTTGAGCTCATTGGGAGAGTGAGTAAACAGAAGATGCTTCATGAAAGGAAATGTTCTCTTCTGACTCATGCAATTGTATTCCCTCTACACTACCTCTTTATCATAACTATAAACTAAATTAATTTTCTAAAAAGGAATTCATTTCATATACTACAAAACTACGAAAAATAAGGGAAGGGGTGTGTCAGAGGTGGGTGGGAATGTTGTAGGGGTGGCTTGGATTAATAGACACTGTATTCATAAACTGCTTTGTCACATGGCACCTCTTTTCTACAACTACTTAAAGATAATTAACAAATAAAAATAATAAAGGAATAGATGTAAATTAAGGTGAACACAGGAGAAAGAAATGGTTGATATATACTTCTGATATAGAATAGGGCTTCTTATTAGGTTAGGAAGGGTCCGAAAACTCTACTATTTTTGTAGTATTTCAGAATAAGATGAGATTCATAAAGCATGGTTCATTATATTTGTCAAAAATAATTTAAATAGTTGTTAATAAGCCAACAACATTAAATTCCTATATTATCTACATGAATACATTTAATTTATGACCATGGTTTGACAGAAAAATCTAAGGAATTGTTTTATTTATCTTTTTGGTCGGTCATGGCGTTTCAATTGTGGGCCTGGGCACTACCCACCATCTCTTCAGCTCAAGGCAAGGACTCTACCACTTGAGCCACAAAGCTATTTCTGCTTTTCTGGTGATTAATTAGAAATGAGAGTCTCATGGAATTGCCTGTCTGGGCTGGCTTTGAAGCCGGATCCTTAGATCTCAGCAAATTGAGTAGCTAGTATTACATGCAAGAGCCACCGATGCTTGGCTAAAAATCTTAATTCCAATTAACCAGGAGAAAGCTAGAACTTGAGGCTTTGTTTAAAAGGTGGAATGAAGGCAAAAAGTGAAAAGCAAATACTAGCAGAGAGGCAGACAGAGAATGAGAGAGAAAGAGAGGGAGGGGAGAGACGTAGAGAGGGAGGGTAAGAGATGGAGGGAGAGAGAGGGAAAAATGTAAAAACCTGGGAAGAGACAGGCAAAAGAGGGTAATGAAAGTGAATATTATCAAAATATGTAGTATAAAAACATGAAAATATAATGGAGTCCATTATTTGTCTAATAATAAGACAATATGTCTAATAGAAATTCAAGTTTGAAAGCCAATTTCTCAATTTATAAATTTTATTTAGACAGTGATGAGAACGGATGTTAGCTACTGGGGAAGGTATTACTTACATTCAATTCTAAGGCCGCGACCACAATCCCTGAAGATGCTCCTACCCTAACCAGGCCAATGAAGTGCCAACTGCCAGTTTTAACAGCAAAATATAGAGAAGTGTCATTCTGAGAACCAGAGGATTATAATGACCAGCCATCTGTGGCTCAAGCTTGTAATCCTAATTACTCAGGAGCCTGAGTTGTGAGGATCCATGTCAGAACAAGCAGGAAAGTCTCTGAGACACTAATCTCAAGTGAAACACCACAAATAGGAAATGGAGCTGTGGTTCAAGTACAAAGTCTCCAGGACAGCACTCAGGCTCTGAATTCACTCTCAGGTTCAGAAAATACACACACACACACACACACACACACACACACACACACACACACACACACACACACACACAAAGTTAATTATGTATTAGAAAACTCAGTCATGTGTCAACATTTAATGTTCACAAATGTTAAGTCCCACTGAATTTCACATTCTCTTAAAGGGGACTATTTCCTTGGCAGAATGTCCTACATTTTTAAAAAGAATTTATAGCCATACTTCTTTGGCAGTCTCTATCACAAATTAGAATGGTGGGGAAGGGTAGGGAATGGGAAACTATAGCCACTTTCCTTATGCTCCAATGATATTCTTTCACTTCACTAGTGGAAAGACATTAGCAGTAATGAGATGTGTCTAAAATAATTTAAAACCATTGAAATTTCCACTGATCATGTACAGGCTGATTAATTAAGTACAATGTTTCATATATAGTGAACACCGCAGGTTGCTCGGTCAAGTGAGAAGAAACCTATATATGATATAATCGGTAAAATCTTATGTGAGTATGTTATACTCATGGACACTTGATGTTTGTATATGCATGGGAAAGGTTCTGGCAATATATATCTGGCAATGGTATTCTTTTGGGAACGGCATATATGATTGTGCAGATAGAGTGGGGAGAATAATTTAAACCCTAGATTTCAATTATGACAGTTATATACAACTAAAGTCTGTTACTTTAAAAATTAAAAAAGACTTACTAGCGTATGAGATAAGAAAAATAGCACATATATCTGTAGTAATTTTTTCTCACTTTTTCCAAGGGAATTGATTATGACATTTTTGTATATTCAAACAATGTATCTTTATGAGACTCATCTCTCCATCACTCTCACACATCTTCAGCCTTTCTCAAGTCAATGTCAACATGCCTTGTTGTTTATTTTTCACACCTATTTAAAAACTATATATTTTGAACATGTTTGCCTACTTTTGTAGTCTGTTTGTCCTTCTCACTTCCATTAAAACACGCACCTATGATAGTAGCTGTTTTGCATTCCTATCTCCCATTTTATTTAAATTGCATGAAAATAGTATTTAAGAGATTTCACCATAAAAGTTTACAAACTCTTATTGAGTAATCTTAATGATATTGATGACCTCAGTCTCCCTTTCCCCAACTAGCCTACTCATCAATATTCAATAGATTTCGGTGAGTTTCCTTTTGTCAATATTGCCATGCACAGATGACAAATAAATTTATTTATCCTTCCCCAATCCTACTAATCCTCTTAAAAATTCCTAAACGTACAGACAGATTCTATACATGTATTTATATATGATTCTCTATGTGTTTACACATGCTTATATTTTAGATTGTGCATTTACATATTATACAAAACATGTGACCTTTATCCTTCTTAACCTGTTTACTTCACTCAGCCTGATAGTCTCCATTTCTATCCATTTACTTGCAAATGAAAACATTTCACCCATCTTAATGTATGGTGTGAATTAGAAGGGAAAGACCTGGCAGGGAATACACAATGGGAATCTGGCAACCTGCAATTATCATTTAATGCCACGTGGCCAGAAAGATTGCTGGTGTGAGTGCAGATGGAGGGAAGTGAGAAATCAAGGAAGCCTCCAACATGTCCAAATGTGCCAGAAGACCTCTTAACCAGGACAAAGAATCTGGAGTGATAAGGGAAGAAATAGCCAAAAAGTTTGAGCAGGGAAAGGAGATGAGATAACTGGGAGCCACCTGCCACAGCAAAGTCAGGTAACATGAAGAATGGAGCTGACACAGACTTGGCAAAGTTTAAGGTACTGGGGTCTTTGACAAAGCCATTGAAGGCTATCAGATAATTGTTGATTGAATATAAGATAGTGAAAGAATACAATTATAAAGTAGGGAGTGGAAAATTATTATTGTATTTCAAGTTCCTTGGGTACCATTGTTATACACTTGCTTACTAAGAAATTATCATAACATTGAAAAAAGAAGCCAAAATAGAAACTGGTAAATCAACTGGCTGCGAAAGTTAGTATTTCAAACATATTTTTGTCTTCTAAAATCCCATACAAGTGTAACAGTCTTACAAGGGAACATGGGAAACAGATTCTGCTTTTGTGAGTACAGAAAACAATTCTCCAAGCCCACCAAGCTTGTCACACCAAAGACTGGGTTCTCAAAACCCATGAGGAGATATTGTCATTAGAATCTTCTATATAGGAGGCTCAATGCAAATTATTTATTTTTGTATTGATCTTTTGCTAACGGACCTTAGAAAAAGAAAAGTAAAGGCTAATTCTGTTACAAAGAACAAGATCTCCCAGCCAAGAGAGCCAGGCTCATATTCTTTCTAACTGCCTGCTGATTAGTCATTGGTGGTACTTTTGTCCTGACATAACACTTCTCTCTATGAGGTGTTATCCTGCTTTGAGAACGCAAATCCTTGGTAGAATCATGATTAACTTGAGGACAAGGAGACATTCATTAAACTTTTCTTTAGTAGTATTGTAAAGACACAATGAGAGTATTATGGTGCAAGACCATTCAAGGAAATACTTTTTAACCAAGTAACCATCTCAATCAGTATTGGCTAGGTGTAATGGCATGAATCTGTCATTCCAGTTTATATGGGAGGCATAACTAGCAGAGCTAGTTTTCTGGGCTGTTGCCCAGGAAAAACCTACAAGAACCTATGCACAACATAAGTATTATTAAAAGGGCTGTCAGTTCAGTTCTTCCCTAACAAGTTTAATTTCATATGTGACAAATCTAGGTACACTCTTCCACAGTGAATTTATAGAATGACCCAGGCTCAAGTGTGGACTGAGTTTCCACATCTTCCTCCCTCAGTAGCCTCACACACTCCAGCACACACATGGGATTGAGCTGGGCAGCTTCCTCTGCTGCTGGCAGGGGTTAAGGCTTTGTGCCATCAACAAATTAGTACACATACAAACACCCAAAGAGTATTCTGTTTTCCACTCTGTTTCTATCCATCCAGTACTCTGCTGCTATGCCTCTCCAAGGTTCAGAAAATTCTGGTCCCTCCTCTTGGACATCCTCACATTTGATCTACCTAGAAAACACCTGTTCCACTTCCAGAATCCTCACAGGACTCTACCTGTATAAGTCCTCTTCTGTATCACTGTACTCAAAGCCCAAGATAATATTTCACACTATTCTTTACCTGTGTACTTCCTAACAGTCTTCTTGTCCTGCCCTGGAAAATGGTGTAATTAGTTTACTATGCATCTCACTGCGCTTCTAAATAACTCACTTATCTAGAGCAGGATATTCTTTCTACAGACATCTTCCAATATAGAACAATACTTTGTAAACACTGGGCATGGCATCAAACTACTGGCAGTTGAGTAGAAGTGTGTACTAATTACAGAACATCCATGCTATGTGTGATGCTACTCATTTGGAATCCTACCACTCAAGAAGTTGAACTAGAACATCATGGGTTCAAGATCAGCCTGGGCTAAAATATGTCTCAAAAATAAAAGGACAATCTTGCTATAGTAAAGGAATTACTTTGAGGAATAACACATCTAAATGAAAATGTAAAAGGACAAAACAAGTAACACACATCACCCCATCAATGCTCCACAGCTTACTCACTACCCACCATGAGAGATTTCTACCATCCAGGGATAAATCTTTCATTACAGCACAAAACAGAAACAAAAATACCCCAGAATAATTCTTGAAACCAATTTTCTCTTAAACACAGTTCTTATACATGGGATGAACCACTTTTAGGCACAGAACTACCAATAAAAAGGAGGAAAATGAAATATATAAAAATTTAAAAATTAAAATTAGTGTAGTGTCTCAAACCTATAAAATAGTTACTTGGAAAGCAGAGTTCAAGGTTGCATAGGGAACAATTATAAAGATCCCCTTCTCAGCTGGAATTTTAGCTTAGTGGTAGAATGCTTGCCTAGCATGCATGAAGCCCTGGGTTAGATTCATCAGTACCACCTAAACAGAAAAGGTGGCAAAAGTGGTAGAACACTAAACTTGAGCAAAAAAAAAAAAAGAAATTAAGGGACAGTGCTCAACCGTGAGTTCAATCCCCACAACTGGCAAAAAAAAGTCCCATTCACAATCAATAAGTAAGTACTAGTTCTTCCAGGTATGTAGGTATGTATGAGAGGCATTCTAACACTGCATTCTTTTTTTTATGTGTGTGATAATGAGTACATTTCTTATCAAGCATTGTAGCCTCCTCCTTTGTTTCCCCTTCACATCCTTTCCCATCCTTCCCCATGCCCCCCCCCAATCCTCCCCGCCACCCCCCGCCGCACCAACTTTGTAAGTTTCGTTTTCGACATAACGACTTGTACATCTCATTGCTGCAATGGGTCCACCTGTATCCCTATTAAAACGATTTGTTTTTCCCCTTCCCCTCCAGAAAATATACCGACATGAAATACAGTGAAAGCAGGGTTTATACTGTGGGGGAACGACATATAAAGCAACAAAGAAATAATCTTATAAATGTATTAGAAACAATCACATGAAAGAGAAAAAAAACATTTGAATACATATCTTAGGGTTCATTTCCCTAACATCACCTTATCTGAACTTTTCTGCTTGAATCAGTCATATACTAGATATTGCAAATAATGGAAACCAAGGGACCTATGTTCCTTTGGGCTTGGCTTACTTCACTTAATATAATTTGTCCAAGCCTTTCCATTTCCTAACAAATGCGGCAATGCCATTCTTTCTAACGGAGACAGAGAATTCCACTGTGTATATATACCACATTTTCTTGATCCACTCATCTACTGACAGGCAGCTGGGTTGGTTGCATATCTTACCCATAGTAAATAATGCTGCAATAAACATAGTCGTGCTGGTAGCTTTAGTGTGGTCTTGTGTGTCAGCATTTGGGTAAATGCCCAAAAGTGGGATTGCTGGGAAATAGGGGAGCTCTATGTGGCAGAACCTCCATACTGCTTTCCAAAGTGGTTGAACAAGTTTACACTCCCACCAACAATGCAGTAAGGTTCCCTTCTGTCGACATCTGCTCCAGCATCTGTTGTTATTAAAGTTCTTGGTTTTAGCCATTCTAACTGGAGTGAGGTGGTATCTCAATGTTGTTTGGATTTGCATTTCTTTTATGGCTAGGGAGGTTGAGCATTTCTTCATGTGTCTATTGGCCATCCTTCTATCCTCTTCAGAGAAGTTTCTGTGTAAGTCTTTAGCCCACTTGTTTATTGGGCAGTTGTTTCTTTGAAGATTTCTTGTTGTGATACTTAATTTTTTTAGTTCAAGATATATTTTAGATATGAGACCATTGTCCGTTGTACAGCTAGTGAAGATATTCTCCCAATCCGTGGACTTTATCTTGCTCTTTCTAGCTATGTCCTTTGCCATGCAGAAGCTCTGCAATTTCATGCAATCCCATTTGTCCAACCTTTCTTTGCTTTGTTGTGTTTCTGGGTCTTTATTAAGAAACTTTTGGAGATGCTGGAGGGGATGTGGACAGAAGGGAACCTTACTTCATTGTTGGTGGGAGTGTAAACTTGTTCAACCACTTTGGAAAGCAGTATGGAGGTTCCTCAAAAGACTTCACATAGAACTCCCCTATGACCCAGCAATCCCACTTTTGGGCCTTTACCCAAATATTTACAAACAAGACCACACTAAAGCTACCAGCACAACTAAGTTTATTGCAGCATTATTTACCATAGCTAAGATATGGAACCAACCCAGATGCCTCTCAGTAGATGAATGGATCAAGATAATGTGGTATATATACACAATGGAATTCTCTGCCTCCATCAGAAAGAATAACATTGCCCCGTTTTTTAGGAAATGGAAAGGCTTGGAAAAAATTATATTAAGTGAAGTAAGCCAAACCCAAAGAAATATAGGTCCCATGGTTTTCCTCATTTGCAATATTTAGTATATGTATTAGTCAAGCAGAAAAGGTTCAGATAATGTGATGTTAGGAAAATGAACCCTTAGATATGTATTTAAATGTTTTTTTTCTTTCATGCATTTGTTTCTAATGCATTTATAAGATTATTTCTTTGGTGCTTTGTATGTCCCCCCCCCCCACAGTATAACCCCTGCTTTCACTATATTTGATGTTGGTATAATTTGTGGAGGAGAAGGTGAAAAACAAGTCATTTAAGGATACAGGTGGATCCGTTGCAACAATAAGTACAAGTTGTCATATTGAAAACGAGCTTTACAACTTTGGTGGGGGGGGAACGATTGCATGGGAGGGACGGGGGAAGCAGGGAAGGGATGTGAAGGGTAAACAAAGGAGGAGGCTGCAATGCTTGATGAGAAATGTACTCATTTTCTTGCCCATATAATTGTAACCCCTCTGTACAATATGTTCACAATAAAATAATAAAACTGAATAGCTTATATTCAAAGAATTAACGTGAATGCTTTTAAAACAAATTTAAAATGAATAAATCTGTCAAAGTGAAAAAAAATGAAAAGAAAATTTCAGCTTATGCCAAGGTTACCTAGGGTTTCTCCTATTCCATCCTTAATGTTTTCAGAGTCTAGCACTGCATTCTAACACAACTTAGGGAACCCATGATATTCGTTCAAAGTAACTGCTAAAAACAGGGCCAGCTGTCTAACACTTGTCAAACAGTGCAAGTAAATGAGTTTAATATATGTACACAGTGCATGTGTACACACCTAGAGTCCTACAACAAGAAAGATATTCTGATAATTATGTGGTACATATGCTGCCTCTTTCTACTATTTCGTCTTTCTAGAGTAATACCATATGCACAGCAATGGGTGCAAGATGAACTCACCACCTTCTAGGAGATGTGTGGACTGATCATAGAAACAAAAACATGTATATTTTCTCTTGATGTACATATTATGAAAATATATGCATGCTCATATGTGTCTAAAGGTTGAGTATATTTTGTAGCTATATGACTCCGTATGTTACATAAGCACTGAGAAATGTAAGGAAGGACTGACTAAAGGTTACCTCAGAAAAATTACTGAGACAGGCCTCTGGACTCATTATTTTTTCTGTTTAATTGGAGATAGAATCTTACAGACTTTTCTACTTTATGGAGCTTCAAACTACAATCTCCCATGTCTCAGACTCCTAAGTAGCTAGAGTTACAGTCATGCCAGATTGGAGATGTAGCTTTAGTGGGGAAGCATCATCCTTGAGAGAAAAAGCTAATGAAGTGAATAAGGGCTTGAATTCAAGCACTAGTATGGGGTATATGAGCTCACACATGCATACAAACACACATTAACAAGAATGAAACTCTGGTGTCCCAGCTATATCTCTATACTTTAAATCACCTGTAGATTGTGGCTTAATAATCTAATAATACAAAAATTAATCCTCAAGCTCTCTCCTCTTTATCACATTAGGTGTCTTAATTACCTTATTAGGGTTTTTTTCCTTTTCTTTTTTTCTTTGTTTGTGTGTGTGTGTGTGTGTGTGTGTGTGTGTGTGTGTCTGTGTGTGTCTGTGTGTGTGTGTATGTGTGTTATACACACACTCTGGTGTACATATAACAATACTTAGACTTGAACACTGTGAATTGGCAAGATGCTTTTGCTTCTTCTCTCAAGGCTGTTGATCTACCCCTTGAAGTACAGAACCACTTCCATCTCTTTTCGGGAGAGAAGTGTCCCATTCATTTTCTAGGCCAAGCAGGGCTCAATCAGAGGTCTTTATATCTCACCCTCATGAGTATATTTGTTCTTATGTGCTAAACTCATCAGGTAATAGTCTTAGTTAAAATTAAAAACAAATCTGGGACAGTACTTAGGCCTTGATTAATGCCCTAGGACCAGCACAAAAAATAAATGCAGTTTCTTGTGATAATTAGACTTCACTTATTGCCATTTCTAGGATTATCATCTATGTCAAGGGTCTCTGGAATGTGACTTCCTCCATAGGTAAGGGATCATTCTAAATCAATCAGTCAAAAGTAACCATAAATCCTCCATATATTACCTTTGTAATGTCAATTACATTTGTTAAGATTTAATTAATGCTATGACATTTTTAGACCTCAAACATCACTAAGGACTTTTTTTAGAAAATATATTTCTATCTCTATTAGTATTCTACCCACTGTGACAGTGAAGAAGTGAAATCATACACTACCCAACTTAAAGGCCTACACCAAGAAACAATTAGGTGGCAGACATTGATACAGGCAAGTTGTACCCTGCATATTCTCCTAAGTCAATTAATACTAAAAACATGGACATAGGCCAGCCTGTGTTGTAGTTGAATATCTTGTCTCAAGAACAAAAAGTGAGGCCTGAGAACGTGGCTTGGTGGGAGATTGCATGCCTAGAAGCCATGAAGCCCTGAGTTTGATTCCTCAGTAAGTTTGATTCCTCAGAAAAAGCTAGAAGTACATTGTGGCTCAAGTGGAAGAGTGCTAGCCTTAAGTAAACAAAGCTCAGGAAAATGACCAGACCCTGAGTTCAATCCCCAAGACTGGTTAAAAATAGGTGAATACAGGAAGCAGGGAGAAGAGGTGCAGAGCTATTTATCGGAGCCTACATTTTCCCAGCCTTCATGACCTTTCATCTTGTGATTTGTTTTCATTCTATTCAGTGGTCAACAAACTAGTTTCCACTGAGTCTCTGAATCTTGTGTTATTGAATGTTAGGAATCTTAATTTTGGTATTGGGGATTTTGCTAAATGGAAGAGCACTTGCCTGACAACTGCCAGGCCCTGAATTTGTTCTCAGGTCTGAAAATAAAAATTCTTTAATCTTATTTAATTTGTGACTTACTTCACAGAAGAAATAAATGAATTCACTCATTCATAGAATCACAAATTGATACATTTTCTAGGCTCATTTGAGAAAATTTACCATGAAAAAGCATAACATAAGTTACACACTTATGGTTCACACTTGTAATCCAAGCCACTCAAGAGGCTGACATTGGAGGATTATGGTTTGACGCCAGATGGTGCAAAAACTCCATGAGTCTCTTATCTCAACCAGTAAAAAGCAACTGGCAAAAAAAAAAACCGTAGCTGTGACTCAAGCCGTAGAATGCTCGCCAAGAGGTCCAAAGCTACAGGGCAGCACCCAGTCACTTAGTTCATGTCCCAGAAGAACTGGCAGGAAAAAAAAAGAACTCAAATTCAAAACCGCTTTATTAGGTTCAAAATAGTTCATAATCATTGAGAAAAATTTGCCATTTTGAGCCAAAAAAACAATCATTTTTCTACTAATGACACAGAATAAAACATTTTACTTCTTAATTAGTGTTAAATCATGTAGGATTTCACTGTGTGGAAAGGTATCTTTTCTAATGATAGCAGAAAATTTCAGCATCACTTCATGTATTATATCCCAGGACTGTAAAACATATAAAGTTAGATTTGGGAGTTCCGGAAAGATGGTGGAGGAGAAGCTGGAGGCAAAACAAGCTCTCACATAGAAAACAGTTTTAGAGTTCCAGTGAAAAGTCCTAAGCCAGAGAATCATACCAAGTGTGCCATCAGAGGACAGAGATTTAGGCCAGAGAGGGAAAATCCAGGCAAGGAGACAGATCGGAGCTCTTGAAAGCAGCTGCCACTGCGGCAGCAGCGGCGGCAGCAGCAGCAGTGGCAGTACCTCCATACCTGAAACAGAGAGAGGCTGGGATGAAAGAGCCAGATGCGGCAGGCGAGCGGATTTTACTCAACACCAGCAAGAACCGACAAGGAGCAGACATCTTCATGCTGCAGTTCGCAGACCAGAGACAACCCAGGAACCAAGACTCGGCTTGAGTAGAAGCCTAACATCCTCACTCCTTCTCAGGGAGCAGAAGAGGGAAGGCCACCCCCCCCTCATCTTGGATACTGATAAAGCTCAGCAGAGCTGCTAGCTCCAACTCAGGCCTTGGAATAAAACTAGCGTCATTTAGCAGGTCACAAGAACTTAATGGCGGTGTGAACTGCCAGAATCAGCTCCACCCAGGGAAAAGTCACTCAGTTCAGGCACCAGCCCTAGTAGTGGCTTTCTTCACTGGGTAATAAGAGCCAGAGGCTGCCCCTCCCTTTAGCAGCCTCGACATCAGTAAAAAGAAACCCCGAGAGTGGCTCCAGGCTGGGCTCTGTGAGTTTCTCACAAACTAGCCCCAGGAAATGCTACTGTTTGCTGAAAGGCCTCAACTCAACCCAGAACCTAGCCTCATCACAGCATCTCCAAACTTGAGGAAAAAGCCATCTCCCTCTTTTGTGATAATCAAAGCAGATCTCCCTACCATTGAACTAACCTGGGAGGAGGATCGCAAAATCCTGGGTAAAGCAGAGCATTTTTCTGCCTGTCCAAAAAAACTGACTTAAGAAACCAACCAAGCCACAGGACCACAAGCAGACCAGAGATTCCAACCAGAGGCTGATTACAGACACAAGGGAGATACAGGATTTTTCCCAACCCTTCCAAAAAAATCAAATAACTTTTATTTTCCTCTTCTTTTTTTTTAATACTTTTACAAAAATTTTTTTCTTTTCTAAAACTTTTTAATTTTTAATTTTTACCTCTTTATGAAAAAAATTTTTTTCTAGTAATTTTTTCCCCCTTATAATCTTTATTTTTGGGATACATGCGTGTGTGCGTTTTTCTTTCTTTTTTTTTTTCTTTTTTTTTTTTTAAATTCTTTTTGTTTTTTGCTTAGCTTCACTGAACTTCTGATCTTTTTTTTTTCTTTCGTCCTCATCCTTCTCACCTTTTCCTCTCTTTTGTTCTTCTTTATGGGATTTAATTGTTGTTCTGCACATCCTCAGATAAACCCGTAATTGATTATTAGAAGCTATCCCTCATTGTGTACACACTTAATCCACAAATTTATTACTCAATTTAAAACTTCTGAGACTTAAATTCCTTAAAAGCAGTACTACCTCTTTATACCTATATAATATTTTAAGTATTTTTTTAAGATTTCACATCTCCTTTATATCCCTCCCCTGCTCTCATTATTGCCAGGCCGACCCCAGTAGAGTCTGCTTAGCATGGGAAACCATCTATCAGACCATGATAGGGGCCTCGAGACCTATCTCTGAGTTTTGGGACTTCACCGAAGTCTACCTCGGAGAATAGGGCTTCTAAGAGGCCTACTCCTGGGAAAAGGCTGGAAAAACCCCTGGGAAAAGATGTGTTTCTGTCTTTCTTCTCCTCATAAGAGTGCCTATCAATCTTTTACTGTTTCTGCTGTTCATTGTACTTACTCATTGTCAACGTTCCCTTATTCAAAGCTCTTTCTTAAGAGTGTTGACGACTCCAATATCTGATGAGTGTCTTAAAAATATGACTAACTCACCAGAGTTAAGTGCTACCCTGAAACCCCTCTTATGAAGGCTAGTAGACAAGATATAAGCAAATATACAAGTATTGGGGGTTTCACAAAGTCACTCCAGCAGAAGGAATTGTAAGAAATTTACAAAAAGTTGTAGGCGCGGCTAGAACAGAAAGAATGTATGGCAATTGCTGAGATAACTACTTAGGAGAAAGAACTTCCTGGTACTCTCATTTACTAAGAGACTTGCTAGATCTAGGCCTCTGTATCCTTATAATTAAGGCCTCTATAGAAATAAGGTAATGGTGAGATGGTGACAAACGTCGAAACCCATTATATTTCTTACAGATAAGCCGGAAACAAGTGCCTTTCAGGCGACCAGCTTGTGACCACCTAAGAATGAAGCCCTGCAGGAAGATTGTATAAACTTTTGCCCTTTCAGGCGACCAGCTGGTGACCATCCAAGAACGAAGCCTTGCAGCAAGATTGTGTAACCTTTTGCCCCTTTTCTTATGAAGACTTCTGTTATAAAAGTTTGTTATCCTCTGCATTAAATCGCACTCAGCATCCACTCCTAATGTGTGTGAGTTGTCTGTTTGCCATCTCCCCATCCTATTCCAGGTTCCTCCCCTAGGTATCCTCCGTCGTCCCGACAGAACCCGGTCCGCGGCACATTATATTCACGTTCTTTGAATAATTTGTTCTCGATTCTGCATATTATTCATTTTTATTTTTCTATTTTTTCTGGTCTTTTTTATTCTTTCTCTTTCTTCTTGTTTTCTCTCTCTCTACTTTCATCCTATCCAATCAATTTCCAGCTTTGAGACTAGGACTTAGTTAAGTTAACTCTCCCTATAGCTTCCCACATCACTCTATTCCTATTTTGTAACAACATCTCTCCCTAGCCCTAATAATTTCTGGTTTACCAAATTCTTCTTTGCGGTTCATAGCCCATTAATATATAGTTGTTTGATGTTGAATAGAGGTATCTGTTGAACTAGATTGTATCTGCAGACTATTGACTGTGCAAATTCAGACTTTGGTTGATGCTTGCCTTAAGTTACTGTTCTAGCACAAAACTGGTGTTACTTTCATCCCAAATGGGCAGAGTAAGCCAGAAAACCACAAGAAAAATGGCAAGTTCGGGTATTTCCACACCCACTCATGACAATCAGGGGACAGAACAGATAATGAATAATCCAGAGGAGAGTTCCCAAATAGCTCTACAAAAACTGCTGGCAAACATGATAAATGAAAAGATTGAGAACATACAAAGAACTCTGTATGAGCATGATAGGGAGAGAGAGGAGGCAAACAAAAGGTCAATGCAAGAAAAGATTGAAAACCTAAAAAAGGCTCTGTATGAGTGTGATAGGGAGAGAGAGGAGGCAAACAATAGGTCAATGCAGAAAAAGATTGAAAACCTACAAAGGACTCTATGAGTGTGAGAGGGAGAGAGAGGAGGCAATCCAAAGGTTTATACAGGAATATCATGAGAGTGAGGAAGCTACTCAAAAACTGATACAGGATTTGCATGAGCAGCTTGAGAATACTTAAAGAGAAAAGCAGGAATGGCATGAACAGGCTGAGGACACTCAAAGAGAACTACAAGAATGGCATGAATGGGAGGAATCTAACCAAAGAGTAAAACAGGAGTTGAGAGACCAGGATGAGAATACACAAAGATCACTAAAGGCATTCATGGGATCCATTAAGAAAGAGCTGAAGGAAATTAGGGAGACCACAAAGTGAATGCTGAATGGAACCCAACAGAAGGAATGGGAGTCTAAGGAAACCATAACAATTCAACTAAGTGATTTGAGAACAAATACTGAACACCAAATTAAGGAAGAAGTTCATATACGATCTAAAACAAACTTCAACAAAGAATTTGAAGCGATAAAAGCTGACCAACTAGAAGGAAAAGAAATAAAAAAGAAAGTAGAAAGTCTTGACAGCAGGTTAGACCATGCAGAAGATCAAATCTCGGGGATTGAAGATACCTAGATATTATAGAGAAAGAACATGCAACCATCCAAGACAAGTCCAAGAAATATGATAGATCTATCCAACACTTGGAAGACACCATCAGAAAGCCTAATCTAAGGATAATGGGTGTAGAGGAGCATGTAGAAACAGAAGTTAATGGTCTAGGGAATTTCTTTAACAGGATCCTAGCAGAGAACTTCCAAAACATACAAAAAGATAGGCCTATTCAGATACAAGAAGCATTTAGAACCCCAAATAGGACAGACCACAATAGGACATCCCACCGTCACATTATAATCTACACAGAATCAACTCCGACCCGAGGAAAAGATCCTTAAAGCTGTCAGGGAGAAAAGGTTAATCACCTACAAAGGGAAACCAATTAGAATCACCTCAGAATTCTCAGCAGAGACAATCAAAGCAAGAAGAGCCTGGAATCACATATGCCATGCCCTAAAAACAAACAACAATCAACCAAGAATACTGTAACCAGCTAAAATCTCCTTCATAACTGAAGGCCAAATAAAAACCTTCCATAGCACAGAAAAATTGAAACAATACATCTCCACCAACCCAGCCCTACAAAAGATTCTTAAAGAAGTCCTACACATAGAAAACCAACAAAACCACAATAAAGGCCAAGAAACTGCACCCAAACTGAGAAGCCAAGAACCATAGGAAGAACCCAGTTTTTTCAGCCCCCAAGAAGGTGGATAACATGGCAGGAACTCCCAAATACCTCTCAGTCCTTTCTCTTAACGTTAACGGACTGAACTCTCCAATTAAGCTACATAGACTGTCTAGTTGGATTAAAAAACAAGACCCTTCTATCTGCTGCCTTCAGGAGTCACATCTTGCCCGTAAAAACAAACACATTTTCAATGTTAAAAGCTGGAACAAAATCTACCAAGCAAATGGCTCACATAAACAGGCAGGAGTTGCAATCCTAATCAGATAAAATAGACTTCAAATTAAAACTCGTGAGAAGAGATAAAGAAGGTCACTACATACTAATTAAAGGATCTCTCCTTCAGGAGGATATTACAATTCTAAATATCTATTCGCCAAACAATGGAGCACCCAAATTTATCAAAGAAACACTACTTTCCCTCAAATCCCATATAGACCCAAAGACATTAATTGTTGGGGATTTTAACACACCATTCACCCCACTAGATAGATCAACTCGGCAAAAACTCAACAGAGAGACCGCAGATCAAAACAGCTGCAGAGATGAACTAGACTTAACAGACATCTACCGAACATTTCACCCAGAAGCATCAGAATACACGTTCTTCTCAGCAGCACATGGAACATTTTCTAAAATAGACCACATTTTACGCCACAAAGCAAACTTGTCTAAGTTCATAAACATTGAAGTTATACCTTGCATTCTCTCTGACCACAAGGGAATAAAATTAGAACTCAAAACCAAAAGCCAACAAAGAAAGTCCGGTATCATATGGAGGCTGGACAACACAATGCTGAATCATGAGTGGGTCATGGAAGAGATTAGAAAGGAAATTCAAATGTCCATGCTATTCAACAAAAGTGAACACACAAATTACCAGCTCCTCTGGGACACAGCAAAGGCAGTACTCAGAGGCAAGTTTGAGCTCTGAGCTCCTACATCAACAAATTGGAGAGATATGAAACCAAAAATTTAATGAGACATCTGAACCTCCTTGAAAAAGAGCAGCAACATAAACCACAATCCAGTAGATGGAAAGAAATAATTAAAATTAAATCACAATTAAATGCATTAGAATCCAAAAAAACTATAGAAAGAATCAACAAAAAAAAGAGTTGGTTCTTCGAAAAACTCAACAAAATTGACAGACCCTTAGCAAATCTTATCAGTAAAAGAAGAGTACACACTCAGAGATGAGATTGGAAACATCACCACGGAAACAACCAAGACTCAGAACATTACGAGGGAATACTTCTCAAAACTTTATGCTAATAAGTTTGAGAACTTGACAGAAATGGACCTTTTCCTAGCAAATATTGACATGCCAAAACTAAACCAAGATGAGTTAAACCAGCTTAACAGGCCCATATCAAACATTGAAATAGAAACAGCAATAAGAGACCTCCCAGCTAAGAAAAGTCCAGGACCAGATGGTTTTACAGCGGAATTTTACAAGGCCTTCAAAGCAGAGCTTACACCAATACTCCTCCAACTCTTCAATGAAATTGAAATAGAAAGCTCACTACCGAACACATTCTATGAAGCCATCATATCCCTCATCCCAAAACCAGGCAGGGACTCATCAAAAAAAGAGAACTATAGACCCATTTCTTTGATGAACATTGATGCAAAACTTCTCAACAAAATTTTGGCCAATCGACTTCAACAATTCATCCAAAAAATCATACACCACGATTAAACAGGATTCATTTCAGGGATGCAAAGCTGGTTCAATATACGCAAATCAATTAATATTATTCATCACATCAACAGGAGCAAGAATAAGAACCACATGGGTATCTCAATAGATGCAGAAAAAGCATTCGACAAGATCCAACACCCCTTCATGATGAAGGTTTTGGAAAAATTAGGAATCCATGGAACATTCCTCAATACAATAAAGGCTGTATCTGACAAACCTACAGCCAGCATTATACTTAATGGTGAAAAACTAAAGCCATTTCCTCTTAACTCAGGAACAAGACAAGGATGTCCACTCTCTCCACTTCACTTCAATCTAGTATTAGAATGCCTAGCTACAGCAATAAAACAAGATGCAGACATAAAGGGGATCCAAATAGGGAAAGAAGAAATAAATCACTCCCTCTTTGCAGATTACATGATCTTTTATTTAAAGAATCCCATAGAATCCACTCCCAAATTATTCAAGCTGATTCAAAACTTTGGCAAAGTAGCAGGGTATAAAATTCACCCCCCAAAATCAATGAATTGTCTGTATGCCAACAATGAGAAAAGTGTTGCCGCAACTAGGAAAGTAACTCCATCTGAAATACCCCTCAAAAAATAAAATACCTTTGCATTAACTTAACCAAAGAAGTGAAGGACCTCTATGATGAACACTTTAAATTCATGAAAAGGGAAATCAAAAGAGAACTTAGAAAATGGCAAAACTTCCCAAGCTCCTGGATTGTAAAGATTAACATCATGAAAATGGCAATACTTCCCAAGGCTATCTACAAATTCAACGCAATACCTATAAAAATTCCAACCTCATTCTTCAAGGAAATGGAAGAGGCAATCCAGAAATTCATATGGAACAACAAAAGACCCGAATAGCAAAAACTCTCCTCAACAGAAAGAACACTGCTGGAGGAATATCAATATCAAATTTCAAACTCTACTATAAAGCCATAGTAATCAAAACAGCTTAGTATTGGCATAAGAACATGTAGAGAGCTGCGAGAGGCTGCACCTGGAAGATGGCGCCGGCTTCCACCCTCCGCCTTCCCAATGGCGAGTGCTCTCTGTGGTAAACAACTCCTTATATGGCTAAGGCAAAGAATCTGGCTTGCTTCCGCGCACCTGAACCTGTTGGTCGTTCCCACGTGGCGTATCAGGGTTGGCTACCCAGCGGGTAATTAAGGCAGTGGGGAATTCTCCCCGGGGTTGGGGGTCAGAAGATTACCAAAGGTCCTGAATAAACTGCAGAGAGAAGAGTTCGGTGTCGCGTCTTCCTTGCTGGTCGAGGCGGTAGCGACACGTGGTGGCCCGTACGGGGAACTCAGCCATAACCCCAACGAGGACTCAGAACTCTCTGTGGTCAGGGTGGTGCACCGGTACGTTCCCAGGTAAAAGGGGGAATCAGCGACAAGAGCGGGGGTAAGTTCCCAGGTAAAGGGGGAATCCGCGACAAGAGTGGGGGGGATTTTTGCTCTTCTGTGTAGATAAAGAGAGAGCAAGAACCCGGGGCTAGTCAGTAGAGTAGCCAAAAGTGAAAGTAAAAGTTTGTTTACCAGCTTTAAATGTTTAAAACATGGGCGCTTCTTCTTCCCACCCAATTTTTTTGGCTCTCAATGAGCTACTGCACTCAAAACAGTTAAAAATAAAAAAGAGTACTTTAGAGAGATTTTTGAATGAATGTGACATCGTTGCCCCGTGGTTCACTGTCTCCGGAAGCCTCACGGTGGCCTCTTGGGAGAAACTATGGAGGGACCTAGATTTTGCCTCTGAACAAGGAACGCTTAAGAGCGGAGTGAGACCAATATCGAAACTGATAAGAGGCTGTCTCAAGGACCAGCGTTGCAGTGAGGCGGTAGAGAATGGTCAGGCCGCCCTAGAAATGCTGCAGGAAGAAAGATCGGAAAGGGCAGACAGCGAAAAGGAGGAAAGCCCATGGTTTCCCTTATTTGCAATATCTAGTATAGGTATGAGTCAAGCGGAAAAGGTCAGATAATGTGATGTTAGGAAAATGAACCCTTAAATATGTATTTTAATGTTTTCGTTTCTTTCATGCATGTGTTTCTAATGCATTTATAAGATTATTTCTTTGTTGCTTTGTATGTCCCTCCCCCACAGTGTAACCCCCGCTTTCACTATATTTGATGTCAGTATAACATGTGGAGGACATGGGGACAAACAAGTCGTTTAAGGATAAAGGTGGACCTGTTGCAACAATGAGAAGTACAAAATGTCATGTCAAAACCAGCTTTACAATGTCGGTGTGGGTGGGGGGAGGGGGGTATGATTGGGTGGGGGGAAGGGGGGTGGCTGGGAAGGGAGGTGAAGGGTAAACAAAGGAGGAGGCTGCAATGCTTGGTAAGAAATGTATGCATTATCCTGCCCATGTAATTGTAGCCCCTCTGTACAGTATGTTCTCAAATAAAATAAAATTAAATTAAAAAAAAAAAGAAAGAAAATTAGGAGAGCAGAGGGGGGTTATACCCCGATTTTGCCGAACTAGAGACCTCTGAGTCTACAGACTCAGAGGAACTACAATCACTCATAAAACAAATAGAAAAAACAAAGATAAGAAAGAGGAGGAAAGGGAAGGAGAGAGAGGACCCAGATAAAGACGAATGCACGCCCTCCGTGCACCGCCCCACACCTTCGGCCCCTCCGCTCTATGAGGAGGACTCCGGAAGTGGCAGCCCCAGCTGTTCTTTCAGCCCAGGCGTGTGGAAAGCGGTCAGAACCAAGTTACATCTAGCCTGTCCAATATTTCAGGATCCACAGGGACAGCGGTATCATGAACCCTTAGATTTTAAGGTTATAAAATCTTTAGCTGAGTCTGTGTGGACATACGGAATCACAGCCCAGGTGGAGGCCCTAAACAGACATTGCATGACACCCAGTGATTGGAGTGGGCTCACACGAGCTTGTTTGAGGCCACGTCAGTATTTAGATTGGAAAGCCTTTTTGATTGAATTTGCTAGTGAAGAGGATGCGGCCAATCAGGCTGGGGGAAACCCAGCTTGGGACAGAGATATGCTGCTTGGACAGGGGAGATTCGCCAATCAGCAGATAGTCTACCCGGTTCAAGTTTATGAACAAATCAATAAAATTGGCATAAAGGCATGGAAGGCCTTACCAAATAAAGGTGAGGTGACTGGCAATCTCACCAAAATCCTGCAGGGCTCTATGGAGCCGTTTTCGGACTTTGTTGACCGTATGGTCGAGGACGCTGGCAGAATTTTTGGTGACCCAGACGCAGCCATGCCATTAATTAAACAGCTTGTTTACGAGCAGTGCACTAAGGAATGCAGAGCCGCCATAACCACTTTTATGAATAGGGGAATAGAAGCATGGATGAAAGTTTGCAGAGAGCTTGGCGGACCACTAACTAATGCTGGATTAGCTGCTGCTGTGGTGCAATTAACCCAGAAGAAGCGGGGCTGGGAAGGTGGCTCAGTGGTAGAGCACTTGCCTTGCATGCATGAGGCCCTGGGTTTGATTCCTCAGCACCACATAAGCAAAAAGAAAAAAGCCGGAAGTGGTGCTGTGGCTCAAGTGGTAGAGCGCTGGCCTTGAGCTGAAGAGCTGAGGGACAGCGCCCAGGCCCAGAGTTCAGGCCCAGGAAAAAACCTATTTAAAAAACGCTGCAAATTTGTCTAAACAGTTGTCTAGTTATCTTTTAGGTAATTGAACTGGGGAGTTCGACAGCCTGATGGAACAGCTCAGGGTTGCCATCGTCATGGTGAACTCGACCCGAGTGGATGCCGGATTGGCGGAGGGGTTATCTTCATGGATCTCCTCTGCTATGAATCATCTTAAGGAATGGGCGGGTTTAGGAGCCCTGACAGGCCTTCTGGTGTTAGCCTCCTTGTCTGTGGTGCATTTCCCAAATTAGAGGTTCTCAGCGTCGCAGTGCAGCCATGATTATCCAAGCCTTTACAGTCATTGGAGCAGGTCAGTCTCCCCAAACGTGGCTTGCCACCCTAAAACAATGAACACAGATTGCAAAGCCAAAGTACTGCAGTCGAGAGGCATGAGTTTTGCCCTCGAGGAGAGCATGTTTGATTGCACACGGGTTCAATTCGCCTTTTCCCGTCCTTGTGAAAAACGAATCAATGGACAGGCTGAGTCATCCCTAGAGAAGGTACCCTCTGGGAGAAGGCTTGTATGCAGTCCTTGCATTGCACAAAAGGGATCAGACCTCTGTTCTCATCTGTGTTCTTTAAACAAAAAAGGGGGAACTGTAGAGAGCTACGAGAGGCCGCACCTGGAAGATGGCGCCGACTTCCGCCCTCCACCTTCCTGATGGCGAGTGCTCTCTGTGGTAAACAACTCCTTATATGGCTAAGGCAAAGAATCTGGCTTGCTTCCGCGCACCTGAACCTATTGGTGGATCCCACGTGGCGTATCAGGGTTGGCTACCCAGCGGGTACTTAAGGCTGTGGGGAATTCTCCCCGGGGTTGGGGGTCAGAAGATTACTCAAAGGTCCTGAATAAACTGCAGAGAGAAGAGTTCGGTGTCGCGTCTTCCTTGCTGGTCGAGGCGGTAGCGACAAGAACAGACCCCAGGACCAATGGAATAGAATTGAAAACCCAGAAATGAACCCACAGACCTATCGCCATTTAATCTTTGATAATGGAGCTAAAACAATAGAATGGAGGAAAGACAGCCTCTTCAGTAAATGGTGCTGGCAAAATTGGTTAACTACATGTAGAAAACTAAAGCTAGATCCTTATATATCACCCTGCACCAGAATCAACTCCAAATGGATCAAAGCCCTCGAAGTCAAAGCAGACACTCTGAAAACATTACATGATGGAATAGGAGAAACCCTAGGTCTCCTTGGCTCAGTCCGAAATTTTCTGTATAGAGACCTGGAAACACAACAAACAAAGAAAAGTTGGACAAATGGGATTGCATGAAGTTGCAGAGCTTCTGCATGACAAACAACATAGCTAGCAAGATCAATAGAAAGCCCACAGATTGGGAGAAGATCTTTACTAGCCATACAATGGACAAGGGTCTCATATCTAAAATATACGTGGAACTCAAAAAATTAAATCCCCTAACAAGAAATCCTCAAAGAAACAACTGCCCAATAAATAAGTGGGCTAAAGACTTGAAGAGAAACTTCTCTGAAGAAGAAAGAAGGATGACCAATAGACACATGAAGAAATGCTCAACGTTCCTAGCCATAAAAGAAATGCAAATCAAAACAACATTGAGATACCACCTCACGCCATTTAGAATGGCTATAATCATGCATTCTAACAATAATAGATGCTGTAGAAGATGTGGACAGAAGGGATCCTTACTTCATTGTTTGTGGGAGTGTAAACTTATTCAACCACTTTGGAAAGTAGTATGGAGGTTCCTCAAAAGAATTCACATAGACCTCCCCTATGACCCACCATTCCCACTTTTGGGCCTTTACCCAAATCTTTATAAACAAGACCACACTAAAGCTACCAGCACAACTATGTTTATTGCGGCATTATTTATCATAGCTAAGATATTGAACCAACCCAGATGCCCATCAGTATATGAATGGATCAAGATAATGTGGTATATATACACAATGGAATTCTATGCTTCCATCAGAAAGAATGACATTTCCCCATTTGTTAGGAAATGGAAAGTCTTGGAAAAAATTATATTAAGTGAAGTAAGCCAGGCCCAAAGAAACATAGGTCCCATGGTTTCCCTTGTTTGCAATATCTAGTATATGTATTTCAAGCAGAAAAGGTCAGATAATGTGATGTTAGGAAAACGAACCCTTAGATATGTATTTAAATGTTTTTTCTTTAATGCATTTGTTTCTAATGCATTTATAAGATTATTTCTTTGTAGCTTTGTATGTCTCTCCCCCACAGTATAACCTCTGCTTTCACTGTATTTGATGTCGGTATAATTTGTGGAGGAGATGGGGAAAAACGAGTCGTTTAAGGATACAGTTTGACCATATGCAACTATGAGAAGTACAAATTGTCATGTCAAAAACAAACTTTACAACTTTGGTGTGGAGGGGCATGGGGGGAATGTGTGGGCGAGCGGAGGGAGGCTGGGAAGGGATGTGAAGGGTAAACAAAGGAGTAGGCTGTAATGCTTGATAAGAAATGTACTCATTATCTTGCCCATGTAATTGTAACTCCTCTGTAGAGTATGTTCACAAAAAATTAAAATTCAAAATAAAAGTTAGATTTGTGCTCCATGGACCAAATTTCATGACTCATCAAAGAGTATCTTCACAGTACTTAAAGTATTTATATACTCAACATTGAACCTTTTTCCATTCTGTATTATTAATGAGCAAAACATAAATGTTCGTAAGGCTTGCCTTTTCATTGGAAAATTCACAATAATGAATTTTCTAAACTTTCCTTTCTTTTATACAGCAAATAAAACTAAGTATGGTGTGCAGAGAAGTAAGTTAATGTCACCTCTATAATGCTTGGACCTGCTTGATCATCTCACGTAGCTGCAGCTCTGTCTTCTTTCAGGCATCCTTTCAGGCCAATTGATCTTCTCCTTAGTGCCCAGGTTAGGTAGCTCAGCAACCTCCCTCCAGTCTCCAAGGATACCTCATGGCTGTTTCATCATTGCAGAAAATAGATTTGTCTATTCTACAAAAAAATAAATGTGATTGGGTTAAGTCTCTACTGACATAAGATTTTATTTTACATTAGTCTATATTTCCTTCAGGGAATTCCCTAAATGTTTAATTAATGGAAGGAAGGTGCTGGGAAAGAGTGAGGGAACAGAAGACACTGTACAAACAGAAATGTATTTATTACCTGACTCATTTAATTGTAATCCCTCTGTACATGTTCTTTATAATACCAATAAAATAAATTAATAAAAAAATGTTCAATTAGACCAACCTGGTCAGAATGTAGACATGTCCAACTAGTCACCTAACAAAACTAATGCTTTACACACACTAAGAAGACAATAAACTCCCAAATAAAGTGTACTTAAATCATTTGCAAGGCCACTCCAGCCCAGCCGCCACCACCACGCTGGGTCCTTTTTCCAAGATGGGGCACCAAGGACACTGCCTCCTGGGCTTCAATGCAGCTGCTATGAGGGTCTGTGGGGCACAGCCTTTCCAGCACCGAAGCTGCAGAGTGGAGCCAAGTCAGTACAGCTTGTTGTGGTACACAATGCTGCTGCAGTTGAAAGGGTGGCAGGCTGCACCTGAGGCCTCTGGTGCCCAGCACCCATCTCAGGCTTGAGTCATTGGGAAGCCCTGCGCCGGCAGGGGCAGCTAACATGCTGTGAACCTCCAACTAGCAGTGGGTGCTCCTTGGGCTCAGGCGCCAGCAGCAGCAGAGACTGGGACGGCGAAGACTCAGGGACCCAGGAGCCTTGGCCCACTGTCCCATGCCTCGCCCCTGCTGACGTCTCCTGTGGACTGGCCCATGGACCCTGCTCAGCATCTGTGAGCACCAGATGCTGCTCATCAGCAGCCTGAGTCCAACACTGCCAGCTGAGTTCCAGCAGCTGAGCACCCCTGGACTGGTTTCTCCACCAGGTCAAGGGCCTCAGGGAGATAGCCAGTGACTATGCTCATGCCCTACCTCCTCCACCAGGCCTACATGAATTTCAGGCAGCCGCAGGATGAGCCAGAGGCCCGGAAGCAAGTCCTGGCCGGCCAGCAGCTGCCCTATAACCCCAGGCTCAAGGCAGAGCCAATGCACCTGCTCTGCAGAGGCAATGGCAGTGATGGAAGCCACAGAGCTGCAGCAGAAGCACCGCTGCCTCCAGGCCATCCTCACTGCCTAGGGGCACCCACACCATCAACTCCCGGGGCTGCCCACTCAGGCTGCCCATATAAGCAGTGCTCATTTTCTTCTGTGTCCTCCCTTACTCTGACAAATCCCCGCGGGTGCCACTGCCTCCTCTGCCAACTTTGCCCTGGACACTCAGCTGCCATAGAGTCCCCTCATAGAGTTCATAAGGGTTGACGGCACTTCTGCGGACAGCCCCCAGTAAAGAATCAAGGATCACGGTGACAGTATGCAGAAAAAGGTATTCCACACATATTTTGATAGACTATGAAATCAGAAGAAAGCAAAAATTATCAAATTTAACAAAAGAGATTAACCAGGCACCAATGGCTCACAGCTTTTATCCAAGCTCTTCAGAAGGCTGATAGCTGAGGATCAAGATTGGAAGCCAGCTTGGGCAGGAAAGTCCCTGAGATTCTTATCTCCAATTATCTACAAACAACAACAACAACAGCAACAGCAGCACCAGCAACAAAACCCCACAAGCAAAGCTGTGTCTCAAAATGATAAAGTGTTAGCCTTGAGCATAAAGCAATGCCAGGGCTCCAGCAGTATCTGCAAAGCCTGACAAGCTCGACTCCCCCAGGATAGCTCACACCCTCAGAGGAGGTTGTGAGGAGGAATCGATCTCTGGGGTACACTTCAACTACCAAAATTTACATGCTCACTAGCACCAAGCAGGTACCACTTATAGCTCAACAACTCATTTCTAGCTCTTTCTCACCACACTTGGGTGGGAAGGTGAGGGAGCTATGGAGTAGCAGGATGCACCATTTTGGTTGAGGAGGGGGATATCTGATATCAGACCCACAGATCTCACCTGGATAGACTAGAACTCTCCAGAAGAAGGCCAAGGTCGACAGATAGAGTCATTCTCTAACAAGTGTAGAAGGGGGAATATTGGGTCTGAGGACTCCATAGTGCCCAACTTTGGGATTGGTGGCAGCGACTACCCCCTGCTGTGGTGAGTAAGTGGTAGCATCTGGTTTGCTAGCCTATGAACAGCAGACGTGGAGGGGGGATGGATTGGGGTTGGGCCTGGGCAACTCCCTTTTGCTGAGTTGTTGCTGCTACCACCATTTGGACATGCCAGGGCTTGGAGCAAGGCCGCTTGAACTGTAGACTGACTGGCTCTGAAGAAGCAGAAGGAGAAGTGCTTTGTGCAGGCGGTGGCTCCATTACTGGTGGCTCTGGTCTTCCTGCCCAATGTGGGGCTGTGGGCTCTGCACTGTAGGCTGCAGCCTGATGGAACCCTGAGGGGCCGGGAGCCAGACAGCTGAGTGCCTAGGTATGGTGCAGACAGAATGTTGCACCCCAGTCTCCCACCCTGGTGTGGGTTTACTCCAAACCTGTGACTCCTTCTCCTTCCTCCTCATCTGGTAGGTGTCCTCAGTGGCAGCTCCTGAGCAGTCTGTGCTTCTTCCTACTTTTCTCCCAGGTGGGGTCAATTGAGGTTGTGAGCATAGGGATTTGTCCACTCAGTAGAGTCAGAAATAGAACCTAGGCCCCTTGGTGCCCCAGTATGGGACCCTTATTTCTACTTTTCATACTTTACAATCAGTTCTTTCTGTTGCCCTCTCCTGTCCCCTGACCTCATCCAGCATTCTCTTTCTGGGGAGTACCCTGTCTGCACATGCCTGTGTCCCAGGATGTGATGCCTCCTGTAGGACTAGTGCCCTCATCATCTCTGCTTCCCTGCCTCACCTCCACCTACTTATCCTTGTGTCTCTACTCAGGTCAGTCCCTTTCCCATTTAACCATTTGCACAGGGACCCCAGGATTCCCCGCTCCTTCTCCCAATTCACTGTTATGCATCCTATCTGTTTTTTAGGTATTGTTGATTCCTTGGGGAGTGAGTGCAAAGATCCTCTTGGAAATGTAGGTCCCTTGGATGGGGTGAAATGTGAATTTCTGGTTCTTGAGGAACTTGCCACCTTTGACTCTCCAGTAGTACAGACATATCCTGGTGGAGAGATTGCCCAAAATATCCCCTAGAGGAGTTCCCTGAGGGTGAAATGACACATGCCTTCCTTCCCTGCTATGAACCGATGGCACCTGACATTTTTTTATATTCCAAACTGTGATCATATTTGTTTCTGCCTCTTTGAAACTTACTCATGTACCTGAATATGTTTATGTGCATTTGGACTAAATTATCAATATTTCTTTGTGTGTGTTTGTGTGTGTGTGTGTGTGTGTGTGTGTGTGTGTCTGTGTGTCTGTGTGTGTGTCTGTGTGTCTGTGTGTGTGTAGGTATGTGTTCAGATCTTTGGTCTTAAACTCAGGGCCTGTGTTCTGTCTTTTAGTTTTCACTATTGGCCAGTGCTCTACCATGTGATCCACAGCTCTACTTCTGGCATTTTGATGATTCATCGGAGTTAAGAGTTGTAGAGTGGGCTGGGAAGGTGGCTCAGTGGTAGAGCGCTTGCCTTGCATGCCTGAGGCCCTGGGTTTGATTCCTCAGCACCACATAAGCAAAAAAAAAGGAAAAAAGCCGGAAGTGGCACTGTGGCTCAAGTGGTAGAGCGCTAGCCCTGAGCTGAAGAGCTGAGGGACAGCGCCCAGACCCAGAGTTCAGGCCTCTCGACCGGACCCCCCCCCAAAAGAAAAAACAAAAAAAAAATGTCGTACAGACTTTCCTGCAAGGGATGCTTTAGAAACAAGATTCTGAGATCTCTTCATCCTGAGTAGGCAGGATGGAACTCAGGACCTTGTACTTGCCAGGGAAATGCTCCTCCCTGAGCTAAATCCTTAAACCCAGCTCATATTTTTGATTGGCTGGTTTTTGCTCACAATTGGTGCTCTTTTTCGTGAGCCACATCTCTCTTTGTGGATATTTTTGTTTTGTTTTTTCAGTTTTCTGTTTTTTTGTTTGGGCATGGGGCTTGAACTCTCAGCTTGGGCACTGTCCCTGTGCTCTTCAGCTCAAAGCGAGCACTTCACTGCTTGATCCACAGTGCCACTTCTGGTTTTCTCCTGATTTATTGGAGATTAGAGTCTCATGGATTTTCCTGCCCTGGCTGGCTTTGTACCGTGGTCCTTTGATCTCAGCCTCCTGAGTAGTTAGAATTACAGGCATGAGCCACTGGTGCCGGGCTCCTTCCATGTTTTGTTTTTCTCTTTTTCCTTGTTAATTAATGATAAGAGACTCAGATTTGCTTACCCAGGCTGGCTTGGAAGTGCAATCCTCTCATCTCAAACCTCATGACTGAATTATAGCTGTGAGCCACCAGTACCTCCCTTGGATTTGTCATTTTTGACAAATGCCAAATGTGTCTGTTGACATGGCCTGATCATTGAACATTGCTAAGAACCCAAGGCAAATTTCAGGAGAATGACAAAGATGTAGAAACCATTTGGTGATGACTCACACATACCATTACATAAGCTAAGTTAAAGACTTTCTTCCCAGAAAAACACAACTCTTACCTACATAAAAGATAAGGTGTTTAAGTGCCTCTTCATATTTATCTAAAATAGTATACACATTGAAAGGAACTCCACGATATGGATATGCTTCTCATGCATGAGAAGCAAGCACTCTATCATGGAGCCACCTTCCTAGGCCAATAAACAAAAGACTTATAAGTGTCAGCTGGGCACTGTTGGCTGATATTTGTAATACTAGCTACTCAGGAGGCTAGAAGCTGGGGATTATGGTTCAAGCCAGCCTGAGCAGGTAAATATGTGAGAATGCTAACCAATTAACCACCCAAAATACCAGAAATCGAGCTGTGGCTCAAGTGGTAAAATCCTAGCCTTGAGTAAAAATAGCGAAGGGACAGGGTCCAGCCCCTGAGTTCAAGTCCCACTCTGCACTACCAGGTTAAAAATTTTTAAAAATGATAAAGGAACTTATCTTCTATGGGACTAAAACACTTGTGAGTAGTTGCTGACATACACGCCTGCCTTCCTACACCATGGGACACATGCAACATGATAGACTTAAACATTTCTGTTCATTTCAAGGTTAGGTACAATCTAGCCAGGCGCTGGTGGCTCACGCCTGTAATCCTAGCTACTCAGGAGGCTGAGGTCTGAGGATCGCGGTTCAAAGCTAGCCCGGGCAGGAGAAACCATGAGACTCCTATCTCCAATAAACCACCAGAAAACCGGAAGTGGCACTGTAGCTCAAGTGGTAGAGTGCTCGCCTTGAGCTGAAGAGCTGAGGGACAGCGCTCAGGCCCAGAGATCAAGCCCCACAATCAACCAAAAAAAAAAAAAAAAAAGGTTAGGTACAATCACATGATTACAACATATGTAGAAACTACATCAGAGTGAAGCTTAAGTTGATTTCCTTTGCCAGTGATCTTAGAAGTTTGTCAGAGCAGAGTGTCCTTCACAGGAAGAAAAGAAGCTCCTACTGACTCAACTTAAACTCATGTTGTGAGTAGAAATACTGCTGGGTTGTTTGTTAATGCAGCGTTACTTGGCTGGTTTTGACTCATCCTGGTTCCTTGAAGGCAGAGCCCCATCTGGTTGCATTTTGGGGGCCTCAGAGGTGGTCACCATGAAATAGTAACTGAAGAATATCACCAACTCCCCTTCATGAAAACCTTATTATAGTTTGAAGCCAGTGGTTCATATGTGTAATCCTAGCTACTCAGGAGGCTAGCAACCTGATGGTTGTGGTTCAATGCCAGCACTCCAATTAAACATCAAAAAATCTGGAATTGGACCAGTGTCCCAAGTGGTAGTGTGCCTGCCTTGAGCAAAAAAGCTCAGGGACAGCCCTAGGAATGGTACACACACACACAGACACAGACACAGACACACACACACACACACACACACACACACACACATATACCACTTATTATTAGCTCGTCTAATGCTCCGAACAACCATATCCCTCAGTTATCCTTATTTCCATATTACAGAGGAAGAAAATTCCTGGAGAATCAGTGACACCAGACCCTAAATCCAATCCCCTGCCTCAGTACCTTTCATTGGAAAAAAAACCTGTGGCCCAAAAGACAGGCTACATGCATTCTGTGGTGTGTGTGTGTGTGTGTGTGTGTGTGTGTGTGTGTGTGTGTGTGTGTGTGTGTGTGTGTATGTGCACGTGCGTGCGTGCATGCACACACCAATCCTAGGGTTTGAACTTTGAGTCTGGGTGCTGTCCCTTAGCTTTTATTCTCAAGTTTGGCACACTATACCACTTGAGCCACAGCTCCATTTCTTGGTTGTTAGTTTTTCATTGGAGATAAGAGTCTCACAGACTTTTATGCCCAGGCTGGCTTTGAATCATGGTCCTTAGATCACAGCCTTCTCAGTAACTAGGAGTCTACATGTGAACCATTGGCATCAGGCATGGATTCTTCACCCTTATGGGTAAACCTGTCTTACCTAGTTTTCCTCAGTATGAATTAGTTTCAATAATGTTTGATCCTAGGCCAGTTGAGACATATATTGTCCTTATTACAGTGTCTGGCTGGTGTTTCAGTACAGCAATTCCTGCTCTGCCTGAGATGAAAGTTCTTGAGAAGGACAACTAAGCCAGGTGTTGGTGACTCACACCTTCAATCCTAGCTGGTGAAGAGGCTGAGATCTGAGGACTGTGGTTCAAAGTCAGCATGGGCAGGAAAGACTGTAAGACTCTAGAAGTGGGACTGTGGCCCAAATGGTAGAATTTTAGCCTTGAATGAAGAGCTCAAAAACAGTGCCCAGGTACTCAGTGCAGTCCCTAGGACAAACACAAAATGAAAGAAAGAGAAAGAAAAAAGAAAAGGAGTGGGGGCAGGAGGAGAAAGAAGGAGGGAGGGAAGAATTATGGAATTAGTGGCTCAGTTATGTAATCCTAGCAAGAAAACCAGTAGTGGAACTGTATCTCAAAATAGTAGAGAGCTAGCTTTGAGCAAAAAGCTCAGGGACAGGCCCTGTATTCAATAACAAAGACTGACAAAAAAGAGAGGGAGAGGATAGAAGGGGAAAGGGAGGAAAAAAGGGAGGGAAGGAATGAACTAGTTCAAGAGTTGAGTGAAATAAAATCTGCTAGGTATCTGGGAACCTACAGAGAACCAGGAGGCACAGTTTTTTAACAACACATCCTTGGCTGGTGCTAAAGATGAGATTCCCCCTACAGAGCCCATCCTGCGCTTTAGTTCAGGCCTATTGAATGCTCCCTGGGCCGTGGGAAGGAAGAGCTAGCCTTTGCTTCACTTGTAAAGACTAGGAAACCAAGGACATCAAGGACCTCTCATAGCAAGAAGAGGAAGACATGGGTATCCATTCCCTGGAATCTGATCCTTTCTGTGACATGCCCACTCTGATCCTTCTCCTATCCTATTATCTTCTGGTAGCCTGGAAAGATGTAAAAATCACCTAAATCACCAGGAAAAGAAAGGAAACTCCCTCAATGGCTATAGGTGGGTCTCTCTACCCCATTTGCCAGTCCTAGTCCAGCACAGACTCTGCCAGAACCGTGATTAGTAGACTAAACAACTTTGTGGACCAACCCCCCCCTCTCTCTCATTCTATTTTCTGGGGGAACCTTCAAAGACCGAGTATAGATAGAATGGGCTGCTATGTCCCCATTGGCACCAATAGTATTTAGCCATTTTCCTTAAAATCACAGCCAGAGCACCAATGATTAAAGTCAAAATCAAATCTGGGAGCAACTCATAACATGTAGAGCTAGAACATTTTTCATTGCTGGGGGCCTCTGGTGACCTCAAAGGGAGCCAGTGAGATAGGGGCAGGGATGAGGCTGCCTTGGGACTTCTCTCTGTGTCCTGTACCTTATAAGGATTCTCAAATCAAGGTCGGGCCAAATAATAATGACAAATAATAAATATTGATTACTAACAACTGTTGTATTGAGAGATGAAGGTTACATTTATTTTATTTTTACCCCATCAAATGTCCATACCCTCCCCATAGAGTATTTATTATTATTAATGTGCTTACTTAATCTTCATTTCACATATCAGAAAATGGTATTCAGAGAGATTAAGCCACTGACTAGAGCCACACAGCTCAAAATCAAAATAGTATGACGATAAGAATACTATCTGAGGCAGGTGCTGGTATCTCTTGCTTGTAATCTTAGTTACTTAGTAGGCTGAGGTCTGAGGATCACGGTTTACAGCCATGATCTCTGATTAACCACTAAAATGCCTGCAATGGAGCTGTAGGACAAGTTGTAGAGTGCTACTTTTGAGTGAAAGAGCTAAGGGATAGTGCCCAGATCTTGAGTTCAAGCTCAAGTACTGGCACCAAACAACAACAATAAAAATGGCTCATAACCATCACCTAAGACTATCTCCCACACACCAAAAAAAAAAACCCAGACCCGAAGGTGTGGCTCAAGTGGTACAGTACTAGTCTCAAGCAGAATAAGCTAGGGGAAAGTGTCTACACTTTAATTTCAACCCCTCCCCACTATAAACTTGTGTGTATATGTATATGTATACGTATATGTATATGTATATATAATGTGTCCACACATATATACACATGCATGAAAGTATACATACATGTGTATATGCTGATTGGGGGATATCAGGCCTGATAGCTCAAGCAAGAGAAAAATTTTGCATCATTCAGCCTGTAGATGGAGACTCAGAATTTCTATACTGCAGCTAAGTGGCAGAATTTGAGTATGCTCAAATTCTGAAATTCATCAAATCATTGGATAAAGTCCATTCTATTTAGGAAGGGTAATCATCATTTTTGCTTTGCTTTGTTTTGGTTTTGGTTTTTGGCAGTCCTGGAGGGTGAACTCAGGGCCTGGTCACTGTCAATGAGCTTCTTTGGCTCCAGGACAGTGCTCTACCACTTGAGCCACAGCGTCACTTCCAGCTTTTTGTTCATGTGGTAGTGAGGAATCAAACCCAGGGCTTCATGCATGCTAGGCAAGCACTCTAACACTAAGCCACATTCCCAGCCCGTAATAAATCTTCTTTACTCAACGTTAAAAAATATTTAAATCTATCTGTTTATATTTACCCATGTGATTAAAATGGTAATCACCTTCAAAAATATTTTCATAGCAATATTTACACTAATGTTTGACTAAAAAATGAAGCACTACATGCTAGCAGAAATAATGTGTTAAAATAGACCATCTCTAGCCATGTGTTGTTGGCTCAAGGCTGTAATTCTAGCTATTCAAGAAGTTTAGAGCTGAGGATTGAAGTTTTATGAGACTCATTTCCAATTAACTACCTTAGAAAACTAATGTGAATTTATGGTAGAAATGGCAAAAGATGCCAGGGATATTGCCCAGGACCTGAGTGCAAGCAATAACACTGGGGTGTGCATGAGCATGAACACACACACACACACACACACACACACACACACACACACACACACACACACGCACATAGACATACACACCATGACCATCACTATCATTAGAATATCATGACTCCACTCACAGGAGATCTGCAACAGTCAAATTGTGAGAAAGGAAGTAGAATGGTAGGTTTCCTGAGACTGGGGAAATGGATTGATGGATGGTGCTGTTTAATAAGTGCTTAATTTCAGGTTGGATTCTGAGAAAGTTCTAGAGGTTGGTATCAGTGAGGCTGCATGAAAATGTGAATAAACTTAAAGCTACTGAAGTGTACAATTATAACTGGTTCATATGACACATTTTATGCTCTGGTTATTTTCCCAGGATGAGAGAACAGATAACAGTGCAGCCAGAGGGGGCCTGGACATGAAAAGATGGGAGGAGGCGAGGCCTCTTTTAGTGTTCACTCATTCAGTTTCTCACCAACAAACATCTGCTGTTGGGCCATTTGTGCTGGACTTATGCCAGGTTGAAGAAAAAGCAGTGAGTGGCTGTCTGTCACTGTTGCTCTATCATTTCAGTCACATCTGTACTTCTGGCTTTTGTATGTTAATTGGAGATAAAACTCTCAGATTTAGCTGCCTAGGCTGGCTTTGAACTTCAATCCTCAGATTTCAGCCTCAATGTACTATGTTAAACAAATGATTGGAACTTGCTCTTTGTTGTTGTTGGTTTTGGTTGTCAGGCTAGAACTTAGGGCCCAAGCACTGTACCTCAGTTCTTCTGCTTATGGCTAGCATTCTACCAGTTTGAATTACTACACTACTTTTGGTTTTCTGGTGATTAATTGGAAATAAAGTTTCACAGACTTTACTGCTCAGATTGCCTTGAACCTTGATCCTCTGATCTCAGCCTCTTTAGTACTTAGGATTGCAGCTGAGCCAATTACACATTGCTGTGAATTGCTCCTTCATGAATGAAGGGGTTCTGATTATCTCCATTTTCCAGATACAGAAACACAGGAAACAATTTGAAATTACTTGTATGTGATGTCAAACGTTAGTAAATGCTGGAGCTGGGACTTTTCTCCTGGACTTTCCAATTGCAAAACTCACCTTCAAATAATACTCCATTAGTGTGTGGCTTTTGTTATCCCCTACCCTCACATTCCTGTAACAAGAATCAAGAATGCCCAGAGGTGTGACTAAGTACATGGCTGTCTAGTGAGGAGAGTGCCTGGGTCTGAGTCTGATCTTCACTACTGAAATTGGATTGAAATGTTTGTTTGACCAGGATTTAAGTTTTTTGATGCTGGCCCTGGCAAATCATTAATTCTCTTCCAGTGTCCTGGTTTGTAAGACTAAGATAATGATTACCTATCTCATAGGTTTATTACCAAGTTCACAAAGAAAAAGGTGGGTTGGTGCCTAGCATACAGTCAGCAACCCATTGACGTCAACTCTTTATTTCATTGAGTAAAGATGGCAGCCTATGGCTGGTTGTCCAGTTCAGTGGTAAAGCCTATACTTATTTAGCATGGTGTAGAGGAGGAAGGTTGTGAGGGGAGAGGAGGAAGAACCAAGAAGAAGGAAGAAGGGGTGGAATGTGGTCAGGCACAAGCAGCTCAAGCCTGTAATCCTAGCTACTTAGGAGGCTAAGGTTTGTGGATGGTGGATTAACCCAGTCTGGCCAGGAAAGTGTATGAGACTCTTAAGTCTAATAAAGTACTTTGAAAAAGCTAGAAATGGCATTGTTCCTCAAGGGGTAGAGCACTACCCTTGACTGAGCAAATTAGGCTCAGGGACAGTGCTTACAACTGAGCTCCAGTTCTAGGCAGGGCTCAATCAATCAATCAATCAATCAATCAATCAATCAAGAAGTAGAAGTGGAAAATTCGGTTGTGTGTTAATCATGAATTTTTTTTGCTATGACAAAATACTTGACAGAAATATCTTAGGAATTTATTTTGCTCAGTGTCATAGATTTCAGGCAGTCATGGCAGAGCAGAATATGGTGGACATGGAGAAGGGGAAGGAGTAAGAGAGGGAGAAGGAGTGCTTCCATGGGAGGATTCTCTTTTCTCCTCTTTAATTCCATATGGAAAGCCAGCTTATGGGACTGTGCCACCCATGTGCAGGAGGCGTATCTGCTTCAGTTAGTCTGCTTGGAAACCCCCCAAACACACCCAGAGTTAGGTGAGTGCATCTAAACACAATCAAATCAATCTCAATTAAGTTTATCCTCAAGATTAACCATCACAGTTGCTAACTTCATTTACCTCCAAATTTACCTTCCTTGTTCTCTCACAACCCACGTATCATTTATCATTCTTGTTTTTTTTTTCACTTTTAGACTAGTGTGTGTGTGTGTGTACTTTAATTGGAAAAAAAATGAATATAAAACAGATTATTCCATTGGGACCTTAGAAAACCATTGTATCAGTCCTATCTCCATTTCCACTAGACCCTGTAAGTTTCCACTTAAGCAATATCATTTCAAATATTTTCTCATCCAATATGAAGAAATCTTCCATTCAGTGTCATGTAGTATTGTAGGATTAGAGGACCAAAAACACATTTAAGAAATAGGCCATGGAGCTTATCTCACAATAGCAAAAGTTAAGGGACCATTATACGTTCTCTGGCATATGAAATTCCAAAATCAGACATGTTCTACTCAGACTTGTTGTCCCTGGAGTGACTCAAACCTGCACATCTGAGTTAGGGTAGAAAGAAAGAGTGCAGCAGTGGTTTAGTAGTGGTGATTGTGATAAAATGCATGCAGCATACGCCAATGTTTAAAAAATATAACAACTACCAATTATAGTCTGGAAGTAACCTAAGGATAGACAACAAATGAAGAAAATACTAAAGGTTAGTAAGATATCTGAGTTTTTAGAGAGCTTTTATGTTTATGTTTAAAGAACATAATTTTTTAAAACACAACACGTATATCCTCCCTCTTCAAAGGACAGAAATTCCACAGAGCAGTTGGAGAGAGGCACAGAGGCCTCTCATCCATTTAGTTATAATTGTACATATTTCTGCCTTCCAAGGTTGGGAACAAGTATCTCTCTTCTTAGGCTCCCATATTTCTCTCATAAACAAGACAACAATAAGCTAATATTAGTGGAACTTCTCAGTGTGCTGAAGGCCAAAGAAGCAGCACCTTACTAGGCAAACCCTGAAAAGCCTGTGGACATACTCATGTTTGGTCCTTGGAACAGCTCTGTAGAAAAGTAAACTTTTCTATAATAGTCTAACTTAGTGGAACCAGAGAAATAAATGAGTTCTGTCCACAGTTGTTATTCTTTGTTACTTTACACGTTCTATTTTATTAACAATGATCAGATATGCAAATAGTCAGTAAGTGTGACCACAATGGAAAAGCATATCTATTGGGAGAGAAGCCCGATTTCAGATTTAATAGACAGATTTTAAGGACTATACTACTACTAGTAGTACTACTACTAGTACTACTACTACTAGTACTACTACTGCTACTACTACTAAACAGGAAATAGAGCTATTGGAAGATAACCCCAGTGGCAGAGGGAGAGAAAATGGTTTAAAATGTACATTTATAAAGTTCATGTAGACTCATATGCTGGTGGCTCATGCTTGTAATACTAGCTTGTCAGTAGGATAGGATCTGAAGACCAGGGATTAAAATCAAGCTGGATAGTAAAATCCAAAATAATCTCTAATAAAGTGACCAAAATAATGGAATTAAGTGGTAGAGAGCAACTCCAGAGGGGAAAAAAAAAGGTAAAAGACACTTCAAACAGGAACAAAAGAAAGTGTTAACAGTTATATATGTAGGATTTCGTATATGACATTTTCATATATGCTTATAATGTATTCTATTTGGTACATCTCCCTCCCTTCATCATGATGTAAAATAGTTTGGACATGTTTCATTGTTTTATTCTCATACAAGTAACAATGTTGACCATGTTTATTCTCTTCATTCAAAATTCTTTAAAAGCATTTACAAAAACAATATAATGAAGTAGGTTAAAATTATATTAGGAAGGAGAGTGGATGAGGAAGTATGATTGAGTGAGGTCAATGAAATAAATTATATTCTTGCATTAAACTGTGACCACGAGGCTACCCTGTGTACTGAAAATATGTTAATGAAAATATATGTTTTTCAAAAAGAACAGTTGATAACCAATATCCTACCTAATGGTGAAAATTCCTATACTAATCTCCTAAAATCTGCAACAAGATATCCTTATCTACTGTTACCACTTGTAAGTTGAAGGATATGGAGTTGCAAGGAAAATCAATTTGACAATAGAAATGTCCATTTCTGTGTCGATAGGAAAGAGTGTAATTATCTTTTGTGAAGATAACATTATCTTTTATTTATGTCATCCTGGACCTAGAACCCAGGGATTGTGTTCTGTCCCTGAGCTTTTTACTCAAAGCTAGATTTCTACCCCTTGAACTGCAGCTCCACCCCTGGTTTTTTTTATGGTTAACGGGAGTAAGAGTCTCAGGAGTCTCATATACTTCTTTGCAGGGACTGGCTTCCAACTGCAATCCTCAGAAATCAGCCTCCTGAGCAGTGAAGATTACAGGCAGCAACCACTGGCTCCCAAACCTCACCTTATTTTTTATTTAGAAAATTACAAGAATTAACTACAATTATTATGTTCAATAACTGAGTTCAATATATATATATATATATATATATATGTGTGTGTATATATTAGAACAGGTGAAATTGGTCAAGGAATCAGTTTAGTGTCAGTAAACCTTTTGAAGATGCGATGGAAGATATTCTAAATTTTAAGGAAAAAAAAAACAGAGCAATTTACAGTCAGCAAATCATACCTGGTAAGCAAAAACAGAAGCAAAAGCAATGTAATCTCATAACCACAATTACATTATCATAACTAAGAATTAAAATGTGAAATTATGTAATTCTCCCCAATATATTTCCATTATCTGATTGGTCTCACAATGTTTCAAGAGGCAAATGGTGATTTTAAAGTAGAAACTCATGTTAGCTGACACAGTTAGGAGATAAATTTCCCTATGCATCAAGGAACTCCTCAGACTTAGAGTCTGACACTGGTCCAACCTATGTAAGACCAACTTCCTCTAGGGTAGCCTATCACATTGTGGGAATTGTAGTGTCCATTGAAGCACAGATGCTTTGAAAGGGTTGGGATTTTTTTGGAACTATGGGGTGGCAGAACCTACTTAATGTGCGCCGCTTCACCCACCATTGTTTTCACTCTGTAAATTCGTTTCTTTCCCTCGTTGCTGCTGGAAATGCTATGAAGTACAGTTTTGCACTTCATAGTTGGAGTAGTGAGGCAGGTGCCCAGCCAGTCTTCAGGGGACCTTGACAACTGTAACTTGAAGGAATCTCAGGCTCTGGAAATAATGTGAGGTGAGAACCCTAAGATGGGTGTAGGACCTGAGTCTACACTCCATGTGTTACTCCTTTCTGGGGTTAATGATTTGCAGTTCATGAGTTTGCATTGCCAGTAGACTATGTGCTTGCAGACAACTGAAAATGACTCTTGAAGTTCTGAGAGTAAGTTGAATGGTTCTCCAGACTAAGAGAGCCAAGAGCTTTGTTTAAACTCCATGACCAAGAGATTCTGTTGTTAACCCATGTGAATTTATTCACTTTGCCCAGCTGTAACATGAGCATGGTAACAATTCTAGTGATGTTGTGAATTGTGTGTCTGCCTGGAGTCTTCTTACAGGTGTGTCTTTTCTGCTCCTGCCTTGTTAGCCTTCTTAGTGCTCCTTGATTGAGTACATACATGATTGTACACGACCTTTTGACTACAGACAGTTGTACATATTATGGTAGTGTGTGCTTTTTCTGTATTTGTAGCAATGAAGCCTACCAGTGTTGGAAGGGGGGCACCCCATGAAAAGGAATTAACCTCCTCAAAGGACAGACCTCGTCAACTCTGACAAGTCCTAATGAGAAGATGCAGAAAGTCACAGGAAGGGGGAAATATTTTTAGCTTTTCTTACCTTAAGCAAAAATTGGTTCTACTTCCCAAACACAAGATTCCTCTAACATTCTCAATCATTTCGTGTTGCTGGAAGGTTTAGACCAACTTTTAGGAGTGGAGGAGAACTGGGTTTAAGAATAAGCCAGAGACTATCAGCGGGAACATGAGGCTGTGGTTTGGTGTACAGGAGTAATGGTCACAAATGATTGTATCTGCCTATTTACTAATCCTTAATCCTATTCTCACTATCATTTCTGGCATGTGATCTCTCAAACTAACCCTGATCGTGCCATATATAGAATTACTAATTGTAGAGCACATGGGCAGCAAAGATGGCACTGAGAGGGAGTTGGTGGGCAGAGCCCAATTTGCTTTATGTTCTGTGCGTAACCAGCCTGTGGAAGCTTAGGTGCATGATAGGGTATGACCTTGACAGTGATTGGTTCCTCTTCCTCCCCTCCCATGCCACCTGGTCTTTTTTGCTTTAAAAACTGCTTGCTCTGTGTTAATAAACGAGGTTTCCTCACTTGAGTTGACTCCTTGCTGTGTCTGATTGTCTCCCGAGCTAAGGGAGGCTGGAGAACCAGCTAGTGGGGGACTTACCATTCCTTGGACCCCGTCCATCTTTTGTGGGACAGACGAATATCAGACATCTGGCGCCACAAGTAGGGCACAAAAGGAAAAGACACCGGTCAAGGCAAAACAGTCTCTCAGGGTAAGTGAAACCCTTACTATGGGTAATGCTATCTCACAGAAGAAGGAGGAGGAGGCAACATTAGGCCTAGAAGGAGTAAAGTAGGACTTGGGAATTGAGAAGGAAAAGGAATGGGTCAAATTGGAGGGAGAATGCACTGAGACATGCACAGTGGAAGTCAAAACGAGGGTGAAAGTTACCCCCTCTGACTCAGGTCCCCCTGATAGTCGTAGGCTCCCTCCCTATTCCCCCGATTGGGTGGGGGGGAATAGGGTAAGACACCCTACAGGACATGCGAGAGGGACCTGCAAGACTTGGACTCCTACCAACGATCCATGTAGGAGCTGAGGTCTGGGGAAGTAACCTACTCAGAGGCCTACCCTGGAAAGGAAGGGCCACCTGGGGGCCTGGAGCCTAGGCCACAGGATTTACATCCCCAAGTGTATCTGGTCAATCTGGCACCAGGAGCAAACAGGCCCTTGGAATGATATCCATGGGAAGCTAAGGATCTTAAAGAGCTCTACAAGGCAGTGGTGGAGGATGACCCGAACTCTCCTTGGGCCCAGACCCTATTACATGACATTGCTTATCACCCATGTGTCCATAAGGACGCTGGATGTAGCCAAAGCTGTTCTCACCAGTTCTCAGTTGATTTAATGGTGTGCTTTCTTTAAGGAGTAATGTAGAGTGAGAGTGGAGAATAACTGGCAGCCTCAACCCGCAATACCTTTTACTTATGCCATGTTAACAGGGACTGGAGAAGGGTACTCCACTGGTGTCCAACAGGCCACAATACCTGGCCCATACTGTGACCAGGTGAGGCAGGCAGGACTTGCCAGATGGTACAAACTGGATGATGGGCCCACTGAGACCCCCATAGCAGGAGTGAGGCAAAAACCTGGTGAGCCTCTAGCTGAGTTTATAGAATGAGTCCAACAGAGCATTCACTGCAAGCTACCAGCAGGGAACCTCTGAGATCAGTTTGTAAAGCTGCTGGTCTGGGAAGGGATGAATGCAGACCACCGCATGTCCTGTGCAGGATTGAGAAAGAGTTCCCTGAGCAGATGGGTGGTGGCCTCCCAGAATGTGGACAGCAACAGCACCAGTCCCAATCATTAGCTTTAGCTTTACATGCTCAGACATCTGAAATGACTGAGGCTATTACCCAGGCGCTGGCAGCCCAGGGCCAAGGGACCCAAAGACCATCTGGGAGGGGTCTCTTATGGGCAGGAGGGGCAATTTAAGAGGGACTGTTTACAACAATCCCCCTCCAACCGGCCGGGGGGGGGGGACCAAACCGCCCCCTACACCCTGCCCCAGGTGCAGGAAGGGATACCTTTTGAAAAAGGATTGTTGATCCAAGTTTGATTTAGATGAGAAGCCTTTAAACTAGGGGAGGGGCATCCTCCAGCCCTGTTTACTCAAGGAGTAACCCCCTCTGCTGCGAGGCACAGGCAGCCTCGCAGCAGGACGACCCAAGCCCATTGGACCGTCCCCCTAGTGGAAGGACTAAGCCCTAAAATAAGTATTCTCATAGGAGGAAAGAGGTTTCACTGCTTAATTGACACGGGGCAAAATCAAACCATACTCAGGGAGGAGGAAGTGCCCTTGGATTGGAAGCTTGTACCTGGGCCCCCTATTTTGGGGGTAGGGGGCAACTCCCAATCCAAAGAGATGGTTGCCCTTATGAAATGGACTAACCCAGATGTAGAACAGGGAAAGATATGCCCTTTAGTAGCAAACAGCCTCACTGCCAATTTACTAGGGCAAGACATGCTAAGACAAATGGATGCTGTGGTCATTATGGACCATCAAGCTTCCTATGATGATATCCTGGATGGGGAAGAAGCACAAAGGCTTAAACAGGATCTAGAGGGAGTTAAGAAAAAGGATTTTTTAAATTTCATAATTACAGAGAAGAACATAGGGGAACCGCTTGGGTGCACCCCCAATCCTAAAGGCCACTGTTCCCCGAGTACCTCCCATCAGTTGGAAGCCTGGAAGCCCTGTCTGGGTGGAACAGTGGCCATTGACCAAACCTAAACTTGTAGCCATCCATCCTTTGGTGGAGGAACAAGTAAACTTTGGGCATATAGCCCCTTCTATGAGTCCTTGGAACACACCTGTATTTGTTATTCAAAAAGTCTCCGGGGCTTGCCATGTGCTCCAATATCTACTTAAGGTAAATTAAAGGATGGAGCTAGGAGGAACGCTCCCAAGAGGCATGCCCTGGACTCCTGCTATACCTTCAGAATAGACCTTGGTTGTGATTGATATTAAAGATTGCTTTTTTTTTTTTTTTTCTGTCCCCGTGCATCCAGATGACTGCAAGAAGTTTTCTTTTTCCATCCCTTCTCTTAAATTTTTCCAGCCTGATCGGAGGTTCAAATAAACGGTGCTGCCACAGGGAATGTCCAATAGCCCAGCCTTTTGCCAACAATACTTGGCCACACTTTTAGGGCCTGTTCTGGGTTCAGATACCTCCCTTGCCTATGCCTACATGGATGATATAATTCTTGGACACCAAGACCTGAGCCGCCTGGAGGGCCTTCTGGCCCAGGTTCTTGCCATATTTAAAAGGGGAGGGAGTTTACCATAGCCCTCACTGAAATTCAAAAGGTACCTCCTGTTAAGGTGCTTGGAACCCACTTTACCTTGACTCAGGCCAGACCCCTTAAGCCTTTGCTGGATATTCTAGCCTCTCTAACCTTAACCCAACTTCAGAGTCTTTTAGGGGAAATCAATTGGCTGTTACCATGGGTTCCTGTCCCTAAAGATAGTCTTGTGCCCTTATTTGCTCTACTAAAAGACAGGACGCCCCAAGAAGTTATTACAATTACATATATCCATTGGGCAATATTTTTGCAGTTCCAAAAAGCCCTGGATAAATGTTCCCTAATGAGGTATTTTATTTTTGAGCCCATTTTCCCTTTGGTTGTTTTCAGGTGTTACATTGATTTTTGCAGTTTTAACTCAAACAGGGGAGCCATTCGAGTGGGTTCACACTCCCCTTGGGGGCACACCTCAGGTGTACTCTCAGGCAGACCAACTTGCAGATGCTATTGTCAAGGGAAGGACCCAAGCCCAAAGGCATTATGGCCTTGACCCTCACTTCATTGTTTTTCCTTTTCAGATGGCAGATGTTGAGTGGCTCGCTCGAGCCAATGCTCGTCTTGCTCTCTCCTTGGAGGGGTTTCGAGGCCAAATTGACTGCCATTATGGGCCATCCAAATGGACTGTCATGTTATGTCGACTTCCCCTCAAAATACCATCTCTATTTTCTCCTACGTCTATTCGTGGCACCCTCCATGGTTTTACTGATTAAGGAAAAGCAGGCTCTGTGTATGCAGACTTTGAGGAACAACAAAAGACCCCAAGCCAACAAAGATTTCAGCCTTCTTAAGGGTCAGCACAATATAAAGAAATGCTAGCCATAATTATGGCCCTTCAGGACATTCAAAAGCCCTTTAATTTGTATTCTGATAGCCTATATATGATTAACTTGTTCCCTCGTATTCCCCAGGCACACATTAAGCTGGATGAAAACCCTATTTCCCCTCTTATGGTTACCCGTATGAGCCTATTAGAAGAGCGGGGAGCCCCCTATTCATATTCAACATTTGAGAGAGCATTCAAAATTTCCTGGGTTTTTATCCCTAGGCAATAATTTGGTAGACCAGTTAGCTACTGGCCCACAACCATTAAAGTTACAAGAGGCTACCTGTTTGCATGATTTAACCCACATTAATTGGAGAGGTTTTCAGCATAGATTTCCTCAGATTCCTGTATAGGACATAAAACGGATAGTACATACCTGTACAACATGCCTGCCCTTCTTAAAAGTATCCCCATTACAACCACCAGGGTTAAATCCCAGAGGCCTTAAACCTAATGTCCTCTGGCAAAGGGATGTTACTAATTTCCTAGCCTTTGGTAAGTTTAAATATACATTTGTCTCTATAGATACCTACTTAGGAGCATGCTGGGCCACAGCACATACAGGAGAAATAACTAAATATTCATAAGCACATTTTCTTCAATGCTTTGCCACCTTGGGTCTACCAGCACAAGTTAAAACCGATAATGGACACTGTTTTGTTAGTAAAGCAATGTCAGATTTTTTGACAAATGGCATATTAATCATACTACAGGAATTTCCTATATTCCCCAAGGCCAAGCAATTATAGAAAGAAATCACCAGTGTCTTAAGGATCAATTATTAAAACAAATAAGGGGAGTTAGCCCCCATATACAGATACAGATAGATTTGTTTACCATTAATATTTACAATTTTTCAAAAGGGGCAACTGAATCCAGATTTCAGAAGCACTGGGAACAACTAAACCCTAAGCCCCATCTGAAAGTCAGGTGGAAGGACCCCCTGACACAACAATGGAGAGGTCCTGACCACGCCATGGGCAGGAGATTTGGATGTGTTTTTCCCAAAGGGGAGACAGTCCCCATTTGGATCCCTGCCAGGAACCTTAAGTTTTTACCCATTTCCTCTGTACAGGAGGATACCCAAGGATAAACTAACTAACAAGGAAAGAAAAAGGGCTATGGTGGCCAAGGCTTGTATTTAAAAGAGGAAAGCCAGAAAGATAATTACTAACCATCCCCAAGGGCAACCAGACCTTGAGAATCTCTAACAATTGCAGATGGTGATACTCCAGCTGTTGGCTCTCCTGACCCTCCCAGTCTGGGATATGGCCCTACGGAATCTGCATCAACCTCAACGGGTGACCTGGGCAGTGATTAGTGGTGGCAATGCAGAAATCATCAAATATCTTGTCTTTAGATCTTTTTCAACCCCACCGGCAAATAGCCAGATTAGAACAGGCCCCACCTCTGGATTCTGAAGAGGCAGACTGCTATTCCATCCTTGACTAATGTTAAAGAACTGCTAATGACATTGCTTGGCCTGGTAATGCATTTGCTGATGGTTTTTCTATGCTTTCCTTGCATGATACGTGCACTGCAAAACTCTTATGAGCTTAGCCAAACATTTACATATGATCAAGCTCCAAGTGAATGAATTTCCCCCGAGAGGAATCACGGCCAGAGATGGGTAAGAGGGGGTGTCAGTCTGACCAACGTAAGACAGGGCCTTTCGCTTCACTCTGAAGAAGTTCCCGATGACGGGTAAGGCAGACAATGTGATCCACCCAACCTAATACAGGGGGGTTCGCTTCTTTAAACAAAGACAGGGGAGATGTTGGGAGCCATTGGGAGCTGACAGTAAAGCTCAAAGGACATCTTGACCCTGTGCTCGGTTAAAGGCATGTACAAGGAACTGGCTCATTTTAAAGACACCATGTGCCCAGGATTGGTTTGCTATGTCTTCAGTTTGTTTTAAATGTTCCATGTTTTTCTGGAATATAGTAGAATGGCCTGAGTGTGGGAGCCCACGAGGATTCACCATGCTGCATGTGTGGAACTCCCAATACCCAGGCTGCTCCTATGTTCTGAAGAGAACAACCTTACAAGATACTGACTTTTATATGTGCCCAGGAATTAATTGAACTGCTTCAGGCATTTCTAACGGTGGTGAGACTGATGTTTATTATTGTTCTAGGTAAGGATGTGAGATAACTAGGACGGGCTCTTGGATCATGAACAAGGGCCCTCCCTATCCTTGTCTGGCAAACCTCGACCCCCAGACTTGCCTTGAAACTCCTGAGTGGCCAATGCTATCCTTATCAATGTAATCCTGTTAAAATAACCTTGACAAAGGAGGGGAAAAGATAACTAACTGGGAGGTGGGTCTGCCATTAAAACAAAAAAAGCAGAATCTGTAGAGCACATGGGTAGAAAAGATGGTGCTGAGAAGGAATTGAGTGGGCAGAGCCCAATTTGCTGTATGTTCTGTGCGTAACCAGCCCATGGAAGCTTAGGTGCATGATAGGGTATGACCTTGACAGTGATTGGTTCCTCTTCCTCCCCTCCAATGCCAGCTGCTCATTTTTGCTTTAAAAACTACTTGTACTGTGTTAATAAATGAGTTTTCCTGCTTGAGTTGACTCCCCGCTGCTAAGGGAGGCTGGGGAATGGGCTAGTGGCCACAGTTACCTTTCCTTGGACTCCGTCCATCTTTTGTGGGCCAGATGAAGACCCGAGAATTAATGCTAGATCTATTATGTTGGTTTTTCCTGCCTGTTCTGGAGGTGTTGGTCAGGGATCTCTGGTCTTATAAAAAGTTACTGAAGAAAATTTGAAGTAATGTATTTTGCTCAAGGTTGTATGTGTTTTACATATTCTGAAGTTTTACCTAATGTTATCCTTCTTGTCACAATCTGCTCAAAGAAGTATTTCACTTTGGAAATTCCTTTTGGGAATTGACGTCAGTGAAGCATAAGCACTCCTTTCAAATATCTTATAGAAACATGTTCAAACAATTTTTATCTTCTGCACTTCCTTTTGTGTTTGCAACTTTTAAATTGTTACTAACAGGGTTACACTCCACTTGGTTTATTTGTTATGGACAAATGCCAATTTCTCCAGTATAATAATGAGCCTGCTTTACACCATTTAAAATGAGACTTCCTAAACACGTATTCTGAAACAATTGGTAAAATATATTTTAATACAATCCAATGCCACTTTTTCTGTGCTAATCCTCCTTCTTAAATTTAATTCCTGGGCACTGACCATGAGCTTCTTTTGCCAAATGCTAATGCTCTACCAGTTAAGTCACATCTCTACTGGCAACTATTTTGGGTAATTTATTGGAGATCAGAGTCTCCCAGACATTCCTCCCACAGCTGTCTTCAATCTATGATCCTAAGGTCTCAGACATTTGGGTAACTTGGATTAAGCAACCATAGCCCAGTTACAATGCCATCTTTTAAATAAAGATTATATTTTAATAAAATAATCTGAAATAGAAAATTTTGAAATTTTAAGGAGGTATGTTCAATCACTAGTATATATGAAAATAGTCCAAATCACAAAGCAAAAATAAAATATCCCACCTTGAAATCTATAATACTCCTGACCTCAAGCATTATGAATATAGACACAGCTTACAATAAATTCTTTTAAATTATTTTTCTGTTTTTATTTTCTTTTTTGCCAGTATTGGGCCGGAATTGTGGGTCAGGGGGCTATCTCTCAGTTGTTCAGTTCTAGGCTAGTGCTCTACCACTTGAGACACAGTACCACTTCTGGCTTTTTCTGCTAATGTGGCGCAAAGGAATCAAACCCAAGGCCTCATGCATGCAAGGCCAGCACTCTAAAACTGAGCCACTTTCCCAGCCCTCTTTCTAAATTGTTTGAAGAAACATCGTGGTGATGTAGAAAAACCCAATATTAATGTGTAAACATTGCTTTTAAATGATTCATATTGTCTTTCCTAACACAAACAACCTAACTGATGTGTACAGAGTAGATTTTCAGTTTTGGTAAATGTCAATGTAAAGTTCATTTAATTTTATATTATGAGTTTCCATTCCACAATATTGTATTTTAAAATATACAGAATTGTGGATAATAGCTTTTCCTGTGTAATAAAACAACTGAAAATATAAAATGACAAAGCTATTTATTTGTTTTAATTTTTATGTATCTAGATTCTGGGGTGTCCTCGCCTTAGTATTTTGTGCTAGTATTGTTTAAGTAACATATTAGACTTTAGTGTTCTCCTTCCTTGGATGTAGGTGGCTAATTGGCATTGTGTCACTCCGATTACTAGTATTTTAAGGTGTGTCTTTATTAAATCGTGTATATCCAGCAATATCGCCATAGTTTTTCATATCAATGTTTAGGAAAGTGAGGGACTTCTCAAACTGGTGTTTATATCTTTTTTACTGATGTCCATTTGGACAAAGCAGGTTAAATGGCAAATTGCGCAGCATTGCACAAGGTTGTTCTGAGTATTTGTATACAGAAAAATATTTGTATGCTTGACAACCATAATTGAAATTATAACAAGAAATATCTATTGGATGCATTTTTCCTGTATGAGTTTGGTGAACAGATATGGAATATTCACATACATTTTTCTATGGTTATTAATTTTGTTGATGAATGAGGTAGAGCACAAATTCTAAATTGAGTCCTTAGGATAGTTTTGCATTAATAAAATGTACTTCATACATCCCTAAGTGTATTTCAGTAATAACTAATTGTACTAAAGTTGGGATGTGTTTTTTCTTTCAATTATTCATTTATTTTGTGGGAACATTATTTTTAAAAATCCTATATGTATATTAACCTAGAAATTAATTGCTTTTAGCCTATCTACCAACTAATAGATTGTGGATTCACCTTTAGTGAAGAGTTTAATGCTCTACTTGACACAGAAAAAATTCTTTTCCCCAGAAGGCTTTATGATTTTCCAGTTCATTTAGAATATTTTCAACAGGAAAATCTGGGGCTAAATCACAGAGGTTCTTTCCTGACTACCTCATTTGCCAATCTCCCAGCCATGCTTCCAGAATCTTCTGATCATTGTCAACATCAAGAAAGAATGAAAGGATCTCTGGTGAGGTGTTTTTTTTTTATTTCTCATGTTTTTACATTGCATTTTATGTCCCTAAGGGTGTCCAGGCTTGAAAAGGACAAAAACAATTTCAGCTTTAGGAACATGTTTCTAAATCAGATAAAGATGACTTGTAGATTAAGTAATTATAAAATCTTATATTCTAAGTTGAGTGCAGATCTGTTTCCATTTGTGTCTTCTTATTCTGATATGAGAAAAGGTGGTAACATTTGTTATGTGATTCAATGACACCAAGTAGGTGACTTCTGGAAGATGAAGATTCACTAGCACCTTGTCAGAGCACATCCTCATGAGCAACACTGAACTATCTTAATGAAGTTTTACAAGAGTTGCTGAAATAATGTGATCCCATACAATTTTGGATGTGGTAGGGGACTGAGAAAGGTGTGTGTACTTAAATTACTGTCCTTACATAGTTTTTGGATTGTTCCATGGTCCTTAGCTTACCTGATTCTTAGCCTATGTTTGATAATATAATCTGTGGCCTTTCTAGAAATCTGTCTGTCTGATTCTAAGGTATCTTTACAAGACTATTTTTCTATGGTTTTCTCTGTTCATTCTGTTTCCTGCTTATTAGATTTCTTTACGTCCTTCTTTCTAATTTGTCTCTTTTTCTCTCTGTCTCTTTCTCTCATTTCCTCTTCTCTCCAATTATCTTTTCGTTTTTTCTTCAAATGCTCTATTTGGGAACCAGTTTTTCTTATTGATCAATTTTCCTTTGCTGATATGTCTCTTAAAATGGACATTTCTCTTACCATTGTAGAGGAAAATTGTTGTTAACCATAATCCGACATAGTTATATATTAATCTGGAGCCAAAGAAAATCAGACAAACACATATATAAAGAAAAAGAGATTGCTGGGTCATAGGGGAGCTCTATGTGGAGTCTTTTGAGCACCAATCCCACTTTTGGGTATTTACCAAAATGTTCACAAACAAAACCACACTAAAGGTACCAGCACGACTATGTTTATTGCAGCATTATTTACCATAGCTAAAATAGGGAACCAACCCAGATGCCCCTCAGTAGATGAATGGATCAAGAAAATGTGGTATATATACACAATGGAATTCTATGCCTCCATCAGAAAGAATGACATTGCCCCATTTGTTAGGAAATGGAAAGACTTGGAAAAAATTATATTAAGTGAAGTAAGCCAGGCCCAAAGAAACATAGGTCCTATGGTTTCCCTTATTTGCAATATATAGTATATGTCTGAGTCAAGCAGAAAAGGCCAGATAAGTTGATGTTAGGGAAATGAACCTTAAGATATGTATTCAAATGTTTTTTTTTTCTTTCATGCAATTGTTTCTAACACATTTATTAGATTATTTCTTTGTTGCTTTGTATGTCCCTCCCCCATGATATAACCCCTACTTTCACTGTATTTGATGTTGGTATAATTTGTGTAGAGGAAGGGAAAAAACAAATCGTTTAAATAGGGATACAAGTGTACCTATTGCGACAATGAGATGCACGTCATTATGTCGAAAAAGAATTTTACAACTTTTTTGGGCTGGGAGGAGGTTTGGTTGGGGGGGGGCGGAGGGAGGATGGGAAGGGGAAACAAATGAAGAGGCTACAATGCTTTATAAGAGTGTACACATTATCTTGCCCATATAATTATAACCCCTCTGTACAGCATTTTCACAATAAAAAAGCAGAAAAAAGCAAAAAATAAATAAATATAAAAGAGAGATATAGTGAAACATGGGTTCCCAAGGCTAAGTAGCACTTGGGCCTTGAGTCTCTACAATCAAACATTTTTTTCTTGAATTTACATAGAGCAAGTAACCATGGATACATGAAAAAAAATAAAGCATCTAGCTAGGTACGAGTTACTCACACCCATAATCCTAGCTAATCTGGAGGCAAAGATATGAGGATTGCAGTTCAAAGCCAGCAGAGTCAGGAAAGTCATTGAGACACTCATCTCAAATTAATCACCAGGAAACTGAAGTGGTGCTATGGCTCAATTGGTAAAACAATAGCCTTGAGTTGAAGACCTCAGGAACAGTACTGAGGCCTAGAGTTCAAGCCCCATGACCAAGAAAATAAATAAAGCATCTATATTAATATTACCATCAGAGCCGAAACAGAGTTTGTGAGAGACACTTTTTTCCCTTGTTTTGAGAGAGGAGACTGCAACCAGACAATGTCTAGACCTGATATACACATCACCTTTGCCTTCAAGGTCAACAGCACTGAAAATTCAGCATTTCCAGCACTAAGGAAGGAGTGTGACACTCCAGTCTCTTAACTCTCTCAAGAATTGTCTGTTTTAACCCTTCTGTGGCCAGCTCTCAGCATTCTGAGATGTCAGGGTGGACTTGCCACCTCATAGCATTTCCACTTTTAGCTCAACTTCAGAGTTCTCTGCAGACAGTTAATAGCAACAAAAAGATTTTCCTGACTCTATTTTCTTTTTTTGGCCTAACCTCATTTGATGTGACACGGTTTCAAATTAAATATTGTATTTTCTTTCTAATAAATTTAACTGTTGTTCTAACTGCTGTAGATTTTCTTCAAAGGAAGTAGTTTAGGCTAGCACATTGCATGGAGGAATTTTTTTCAAATGACTTTAATTGTTATAACAGAGGTGATATACAGAGAGATTCCAATTATGTGAGTCAGTTAATGAGTATATTTCCTTTCATACACTGTCTTCCATTCCCTCATTCTCTCCCAGTTCCTCCCTTGCATCTATGCTCATGAGTTATATAGTTTACTTCATCAATGTCTAAAGACCTCCACTACTACACTTTTCCACCCTATTTGCCTTGAGTTCTACAGCTTTCCCTGTGATGAGCAGACTACCAAAGAAGGAATACAATTCTGAATTTAGGACAGAATGGTTATAGTAAAAGAGACCTATCTCAGCCATTCAGAGATTAGAAATGTGGAGAAATATCTTCAGTTATGTAGGTCAAACATGGAAGAGAATGTGGCAAGCCCAAAGCCAAATGCCAAAGGGAGAGAAATTTAACAAAATACCATGAAGTTGAAACAAGTTTTAAAAGGGAGAGCTGGGCTTAATGGGAATAGGGCAGAAGAATGGAGATGGAAATGGTTGACTAATACAGTCATAACCCTCAATGTACATATTTGAGAATATAAATAGGAAACTTGAAGGGAAAATGGGATTGGGGTAAGTGAAGGAAGAAAAATGGAAAGTGTGAAAATGATCCAGATGCATTGTACATTGAAATGCACATGTACACTCTCTTCAACACTGACATGATGAAACGAAATCCCTTTGCACAACTAGCTAAAAATTAAGTTTTTGAAGTTTTAATATTGAGACCAGAAGCATAAGCATTTAGAGATAAATTAGAGGATTGCATCGACATATTCTTGAGGCTTGTGCTCCTTTCAATATACAAAAATTAATAAGTGTCAAATCTACTGCAAATGTAAATTTTATTTTGTAAATTCGTTTTGCAAATTACTTAGAATATACAGAACCAAATAACACTATTCCTTCCCTTCCAATAAAAAAGTCTTATTGACCTTTAGGTTGCTCAGTTGTTTCTAAATATCTTAAAGTAATGCATTGGAACTAATTTCATTCTACATTTAATTTTAACTTTTAAATCACTAAATTCTTTTAAAATCCTCTCACTTTGATACAGGTCTGGATAGATAACTGATGTGGGTAGAATCAAAATTACATATATGCTTACCTAATTTTCTCACTTCTGGGCCATAGAATACAGATGGTCCTTGTTAGGAAAATGGAGGCGAGTGGAAAAGGAATAGGATGGACTTGATCATCAACAAACAAGGACTGTTTATTGATGAACAGTGAGGGGCACAGCCTTTCCAGTGGGTTTGGAGGTTGTGTGAGGGAGCTGGGACAGGATCAGGAGGTAGAGGTTAATGAAAAGCTCCTAGGTCAAGAAAGGTGGGGGCCTTTCAGTTGGGACCACAATGGGATGTGTACAGCTGGGCTTAGGTGGATTGCCCTTCCTGTAATTCAAAGGAGTTCACAAATACCCGGGATTTAGGGTCGGGGTCAATTCATCATATTCCATCTTGATAGAATGTTAGGGCAAGTTCTTCATATAGGGTCTTTGAGACATAAAAAGAATTGTGATGAGTGGGAGTATCATGGAGTTATGAGAACAAAGCAGATTCCCATCATTTGTAACCCTGAAGGAGTATAAAATGTGGAGGGGCATCATGGTCTTTTCTGGCTATTTCCTGCTGGCATGAGGGTTTAAAGGAGTCACTGGGCTGGGGTCTTTCAGGTCTGTGTTGGATCCAGGGCAGTGTCAGCAAAGCCTCTGGTTGCCTGCAGTAATAGGATGGCCTTGACTTGGTCCCAGATCCTGAATGAGGACTGTTATCCTGTTAGAGAGAAACTTGAAAATGATGAGATCAGTCAAAAGGCTAACAAGGTGGCAGGACTAGTTCATATGAGTGACACAGTAAAACAAACCCTGGGCACAAGCCATAAATGTTCCATTTGTATCATGAGCCCATAACCAGTCAGAAGTTAGGCCTGGATTGGAGAAGTTAAGGGCCTGGTGTGAGACCTTGATCATTTCCTATCAATAGCAGGTAACAAAGGCAAGAATGTAAATTCCTGTCCAGTTAGAAGTTAGACAGATACAGACAGTAGATGGACAAGCTTCTCAACTTGTGTCTATTGACCGCTTGGCTCTGGTTAATATTGAAAAGGTAGGCACGAAGTGGCTGATGTGACATCATCTCCTCTTATTCTTTTCCACCTTGTCCTGGACGTGTAGGTGCTTGTGGCTTAGATATAGGCTTTGGACTCAAGGCCTGAGGGAATTCCCTGAGCACTTCAGCTCAAAGCTAGCACTTTGAGTCACAAGCTCACTTTTAGCCGTTGGCTTGTTAATTTTTGAGCCTGCTTCCAGCCTGGCTCTTTGCTGATTATAGAGTCTCAGAGGGATTTTTCTGCCCAGGCTGGCTTTGAACTGCAATATTTGCCACAAAAAATCTTTTATTATTTCCAATTAAAGCAACCAGAAATTAATAGGAACAAGTAGAGCTTACATGCATCCTGTCAAGAATTGATCAACAAATACTTGCCAGAACTCTACAATGACAAAACTCAATTGATGGGATGAGAGTTTGAGCACAGCTTGGATGCCTGGAAAACCTGATAACCAATTTTACAAGAGGCTGTCCTGGCCTACACATGTTTTAACACCATAACAATGCAGCTGGCTTTCTCAGGTCAGGCTTGGAAAGGTTTCCAGAGAGTTTTCCAGGAGTCTTAGTTTTTGTAAATCTAAAGCAGTCTTTTACCAAGAATCAGCTGTGTGTGATGGAGTCAGTCAGAAGTCCAATCTACCATGCTGGAGGTAGGATAGTCCAAGCAAGATCTTGGCCAGAATCTGTCCCTCGGATGAATTGTCAGATCTCCTGCTTTGTTGCTTACAAATTTATACAAAGATTGGTTAAGACACTTGACTTTAGATGGACATAGAGAATGACATGATAGTTTTAATGTAAATCACAGCCAACAATTACATACAAACTTTTACTCATAAACTGTCTTTTAAGGCATATTCATACCATCTTCTACATACTCAAATTTTCTGACAGAAACAAATATGTGGAACAAACATTTTTAGAAAATTCTTACCTCCTTACTGGTGTTTATCCTCACAGCTGGCTAGGACTGAACTGGGTCTCACTACTTTTACTACTACCCTTGAAAAAGATGTTTTCTTATAACAAACAGCACATTTGTTGAGAAATATCACTACCAAGAATTATAAGAAGATAATTTTTACACCGTTTTTATGTATTATAATGAGATTATGTTGAACGTGCTCTCTGTCTCTCTCTCTGTCTGTCTCTGTCTCTGTCTCTGTCTCTCTCTCTCTCTCTCTCACACACACACACACACTTAAACAAACGTTTTAAGGCGCGTAGGTTTTTTAAAAAATGAAAATCGGCTATAAGATTTTTTGGAATTCCAATGGCAAAGTGATATTGTTTTGACCAATATGATAAAAAACCATGTGTTCAAGGCAATACCAAACAAAATGCAAGGCAAATTTTGACAAACAGAATTTCCACCTTTAAACAAACATTGACAACAAGAGAAGGAACCCTTTAAATCAATTTTGGTGATGAGGTGGTTTAGTATTTTAAATTGAACATTTTAACCATTAGAACAGTGATGAGTAGAGAGGAGATAGGTTGGTGGAAGTGTGGGGGTTGAAGGAAAACCCATCATGTGGTCTTTGTCTCTTGCTAGGTTCAGCTTCCAAGGCATGTAGAGAGAATTGGGGGAGGAGGTGGTTGAACAGGTTTGTAAGGGGAAAAGATAGCACTTTTAACCTGCAGATATTTAAAGGGAGGATGTGGCATAATGAAGTTACTGAAAAGGTAGTTTGAATAATTGGATAAAGTTATTGGAAGAGGTGAGAGGGAGGGATTTTTCTTCGGTAGCCACTTAGAGGAGAAATTAAGAATCTAGATTTTGAAGTGAGTGGGCTCAGGAAAGAGGAAAGGACTGTATTATTGTCTAAGTCCCTAAGAGAAGAAGGATTGGCTTGTTTCTATTATGGGATTTCAGGGTGGTAAAGGGAGAGAGCAGCAAAAGACAGAGGCTGTCCTCATTGTGTTTGTCAGCCAGCCTCAGTCAATAACAGATTAACGAAATGTCCAGACCAGAGGACCATTTAATTATGGTCTGGAAGGGAAGAAGGTGTATTAGCCATAGAAGAGGGTTGAGAAATGTATAAGTATGGAGGGGTTTGTTTAGAAGGATTTTTAACAGGACTCATAGCTTGTTGTTTTACCTTTGGAGGCCTATGCCCACCCCCACCTTGTGTCAGCTACACAAGCATGCAGACAGGCAGGCACAGAGACTGGGGTCAGCAAAAGGAGTTTGCTTGAAACAGATACAGTTTTAGCCTAGAGAATATGGACCAACTGCAAATACCAAGAGTGTAGTTAGAAGAGCAAGGAAGGAGAAAAGGTTCTTTTGTGATGGAGGTCATCAAAGAAAAGAGAGATAGAGGGAAATGGAGAGGGGGAGAGAGACAGATTGAGTTGCTACAAGATAAGGAATTACTTTTTTAGAGCAAACATTGGGTGGCTCCTGGCAGAGAAGGGCTTGGTGAGCAAGGCAGGAGAGTGGAGAGGGAGCCCTCTGGAGTGGAGGTCAGAGAAGGACTTGGTGGACCGAACAGAACAAGCAAAGTGAGTATTTTCTGGAGCAGAGCTTGAGGAGGGCTTAGGTTTAGGGGACCTCAGACTCCTCCCAGTTTCATTGGAGAATTGTTTAAATCAGCAAGAGTAAAACCTAAGGTTCTGAATTTAGGTCAGCAGTGCCATGGTAATGAGACCAGATTTTGGAATAAAAACAAGTCAGTTTTGTTTTTTTATGACTGTAAATCAGTCAGCCCAAAGTCTTAAGTTTAGACAGCAGGCATGCCAATGGGGTGTCTTTGGGAGACAATTTGGAAATTTTGGTAGGACTATGGATCCTGTCCTGATGCTCCAGGCACCGCTGGTGCTTTGGGAAGCCAGACGGATGGATCCCAATAATTAAGAGAGGGCATCCCCAAAGGTCCTAATTAAAGGGTATCAGGGTATAAGGAAAGAAGAGGCTTCTGGAGTCACTGTACCCCACAGACAAGAAGGAAGGGAGGGAGTCCTGCCCTCCTGGGGTCCATGTCAGGTGCCTACACCACAGACCGGGCTAGTTACCTTGTCCTGAAGGCTTTTAGGTATTGGGTGAAGTCAGTCAAACAGTGAAGAGCCACCTGCCTGGAGATCAGAGTCCAGGGACAGGGTAAAGGATAGAGAATAGGGGGAGAGATAAGGCTTTTTCTGAGCTTACGCACGGGGGCAATAATACCTCAAGCCACAGCAGTGTGGCCATCCACTGCTTGCACTGCTTACAAAAGCAAAGGCTGGGAGGTTTTTCAGGTGTCTGTTTAGCCCAAAGTAAGCTCAGAGGGCTCTGTGCTTCTGATGAAGAAAAGCCTTGGAAGGAGGAGGAAGGTAGCAGAAAGGCTCCGTGAGAGGTGGCAAGGAGGTGGGTGGCCCCTTGGCAGAGGGCACCTACTTACTCCTGGTGCGTTTTATCTCCTGGGTGTCAGCACCATATGTTAGGAAAATGGAGGAGAATGGAAAAGGAATAGGCCTGTCTTGATCACCAACAGAAAGGACTCTTTATTGAGGAACAGCCAGGGGCACAGCCCTTCCAGCAGGATTGAGGTTGTGTGAGGTAGCTGGCACAGGATCAGTGTTTTATAGGAGATCTGATCAAGGAGGTAGAGGTTAATGAAAAGCCCCTAGGTCAAGAAAGATGGAGGACTTTCAGTTGGGTCTGAGATGGGATGATTACAACTGGGCCTAGGTGGATTGCCCTACCTGCACATCAAAGGAGTTCACACATACCTGGAATTATGCCTGGAGTCCGTATGGACTTGGGATAATAGGGTGGGGGTCAACCATTCAGGCCAATTGGAAAAAGTTAGTGTTCCGAGCTTTTCTGCATATAAACACTCCATCAACATTTTCTTATTAGAGGATTATTCAAGATTAGCTATATGTTGATTGATAATAACTGAGCTTGACAGAAAGGTGAGGGAAAACTCTCTAGTCTCCAATGAGGTTCTGACTTGTATTTCACAAAGTGTTATGAAAGCACTCAATGAGAAATCTTGTAGCTGCATTTCTTAAAAGTGCTTGCCTAGGGGCTGGGAATGTGGCTTAGTGGTAGAGCGATTGCCTTGCATGCATGAGGCCCTGGGTTCGATGCCTCAACACCACATAAGCAGGAAAAAAAAAACCAGAAGTGGCTCTGTGGCTCAAGTGGTAGAGTGCTAACCTTGAGCTGAAGAGCTGAGGGACAGCTCCCAGGCCCAAAGTTCAGGCCCACGACCGGACCCCCAAAAAAATTTAAAAACAAAAGTGCTTGCCTGGTTACACTTTCTGATAATGTGTCAATTCAAGTACTTCTTGGAGTTCCAAACCATTTAATTTTGCTGTATTAGAAACTTGTTACGTTTTGCGGACAGCTCTTGGTGATGAAATTTGTGCTTTTTAAAATTGCTTTCCCAATTCCATCCACAAAATGCAGACAAAAATTATCTGAAAAAATTCATATCTGTTGATACTGCATATACATTTACTTTCCATTACAAACCTAGAATGCGGTAAAATTTCTCATAGCAATTACACTGCACTAGATTGTGGGCAGTTTCTAATGTAAATAATATATTTATTTTTGTAGAGAATTTGAGTATCCAAAATTTTAATATGCCTGTCATCCTAAAAACAATACCTTGCTGATATTGAATGACAAATATAACTTCCCATAAGTACAGAAATTTTCCTTGTATCTTTTTAATATATATTTTTATTGTAAAGATACTGTACAGAGGGGTTACAGTTACACAAGTAAGGAAATGAGAACATTTCTTATTGAGCATTGTTAACCCCTCCTGTTTTTCCTCTACCATCCCTTCCCTTTACACCACCTCAACTCCTCCCTCCATCCCCCTCTGATAGAGTGTCTTGTACATCCTATTGTTACAATGGATCAACCTGTATCCTTTCCTTATATCTTAAATGAAGAAATGCTGGCTTGTTTCATGCTGATTCTACTTGTGTTGACACACCTAAAGTCACTCCCCAAGTCCAAAAGCACATAAATGAAGTGCAAATCATCTTTTGTCAGTGGTATAATTGTGTTCTACACATTTATTGACAGGATACAAACCTTAATACACATATACATTTGAAGGCATTTGATGTGTGAAAACCCGTCAATATAAAATATAAAGTGATTTTGAAAAAAATAAAAGTGACTCAGAAGAAATTATAAATGCAAAAACAGTCTTTACAGAAACAAATTCTTAGAGATATTTCATGACTTTGAAAAGGATAAAGTGGCTGAAATTAATATAAATTTAGAAGTATGACAATTCACAAAAATATAAAAAGATATTCATGTATATCATTATATAAGCCAAAGCAGAAAACAAATGTTGTTTAGATGACTTTTTAAAATACACTTTCTCAGGAACTGGGAAGGGTTTCAGTGGTAGAGTGCGTGCCTAGAATGAATGAGGCCCTGGGTTTGATTCCTCAGTACCACATCAGTAGAAAAAGACAAAGGTGGTCCTGTGGCTCAAGTGGTAGCACTAGCCTTGAACTAAAGAGCTAAGGGAAAGCACCCAGGCCCAAGATTTCAAGCCCCACGACCAACAAAAACAAAATCAAAACACAAAAAATCACTGTCTCTCACTTTTGTGACCTCAACTCTGTAAGACGGCTGCTTCAGCCTAGGGCTAAGATTTTAGCTGTGGACACTTAACACTCCTGATTCAGACTCTACTTGAGAAAAATTTTAATGAATATTTTGTTCTTAATTTTGTTCTTTGTAAATTCATATGCACCTATAAAACATGGTGTGGCCATCCCAGTAACATTCTCAAAGTACCTCCTAATGACGACTTACAAAAAGTTGTATTATATTACAACAAGGAAAACAATGCTACAATAAACAAAACCAATCATTAAATATTAATAATTAATAAAATGAAAAATGAAACAATTACCAGTGTTTCCAGTATTTGAAGTATACTACATATTAGGTTTTACTATTTTTTCATAATCCTGTACATTTAAAACTGCCTAAGATTATGATGTTCAATAAGAGTTTTATAGGCTATGAGTAGTCTTTAAAGTTTCCCACTAAGATTATTATTTATGGCTCATCTCATCTGTATATGGCTTATATCATCATTTGTTCCTCGCTAACCTATAAAGTAAGGAAGCCCTAAAGTTTTAACAGAAACTGTGGAATTAACAAAGTCTTAACTCTTCACTCTGCTTCTTTACACAAAGAATTTGCAAATTCTCATTAGTAAAATTTCTATAAACTCTGAAATGTACACACTTAGTAGTGTATGCTGCTACAATAAATCTTAAATACTTTATGGAAAAGTTTTATGACCTGTCATACAGTCTTAATTTTGGCATATATATATAAGCAAATTCCCAAAATTAAAAATATTTAAAACATTAAAACTTTTAACAAACCTTAACACTTGCTTCAATGTTCATTATGAGAGGTTCCTTGTATAGAATAATTGAATTCCTCCTCTTACACATCTCTTGAACAACAAATATCTGGAATTATATTGTTTTTGACATGCCAATCTTGACTTTATTCATAAATGTGTGCTTATATAAGAAACACATGGTTTTAAAATTTCACAACAATTCTTTAGAACTTACTTTTTGTTGAATTGTTTAGTTTAAGAAAATCAATTACACTTTATATATAAAAAATGTTCTGTGCTCAATTCGGCAGCACATACACTAAAATTGAAATGATACAGAGAAGGGTACCATGGCCCCTGTGCAAAGGTGACAAGCAAATTCATGAAGTGTTCCATATTTTTACAACAGACGCTGGAGTGGATGTGGCCAGAAAGGAACCCTACTGCATTTGAACCCTACTGCATTCTTGGGTGGGAGTGTAAACTTGTTCAGCTACTTCGGAAAGGAGTATGAAGGTTCCTCAAAAGATTCCACATAGCGCTCCCCTATGACTCAACAAATACTACTTCTGGGCATTTACCCAAATGATCACAAACAAGACCATACTAAAACTACTAGCACTAATATATTTATTGCAGCATTATTTACCATAGCTAAAATATGGAACCAACATTGATGCCTCTCAGTACATGAATGGATCAAGAAAATGTTATAGATAGATAAATAGATAGATAGATAGATTGATTGATTTCCATTGTGTGTGTGTGTGTGTGTGTGTGTGTGTGTGTGTGTGTGTGTGTGTGAGAATAGGAATTCTATACCTCCATCTGAAAGAATGACATTGCCCAATTTGTTAGGAAATGGAAAGGCTTGGAAAAAATTATATTAGTGAAGTAAGCCAAGTCCAAAGAAACATAGGTCTCATGGTTTCCCTTATTTGCAATAAATAATATATGTCTGAGATAAGCAGAAAAGGTCAAAAGCTATGTGCATATGACCAGATAAGATGATGTTAAATGAAATGACCCCCAAAGTAAGTACACAAGTGGGTTTTTTCTTGCTTGCTATTATTTCAAACGTATTTATAATGTACGATGTATTTTATTGTTTCTTTATATGTTCCTTGCCCACAGTATAACCTCTGTTTTCACTGTATTTGATTTTGGTGCACCTGAATCTTGTATATACACTTAGCTAATTGGGGAGGGGAAAGAAGAAACAAAATGGTTAACTAGGAATACTGGTCCACCCATTGTGACAATGAGATGCACAAGACACTATGTTGAAAGTTGAACTTTACAATTTAGGTGGGGTTGGGGGGGAGTGTACTTGTAGAGGTGTGAGGAAGGGATGGTGGGGGAAAAAACAAAGGAGGAGGTAACAATGCCTGAGAGGAAATGGACTCATTACCTTGCTCATGTAAATGAAACCCCTCTGTATGGTATTTTAACAATAAAATACATATAAAAATGTTCTGAGATGGAAAAGTTTATTTCCCCTATTATACCCATATAATATCATTAACTAAGAAATTAATGCAAAACACTGACGTGAATAAGTGTGTGAGTGTGTGTATGTGTGTGTGCCTGCATGTTGGCGTGCTCAGAGTTTGAACTTAGGGCTTTAAGGTCTTGCTAGGCCTTTCCCCTCTAGTTTGGTGAGCTAGTATATTAGCTACATCTCCATTCATGCTCTTTTCTAGTTCATTAAAATTTTTGAAAAATAATGTCATGATTTTTTGCTCTGATTGGTTTCCAAATGTTATCCACAGAACTCAGCCTTCTGAGTACATATCCTGAGTAGTCAGGATTACAAGGGTGACCAACCAGCACAAGGCTTTCAGAAACATATTAAATGTAGAAGAAAATTTACTTCATGAGTGCTTGTTTTATCATCTACATTTAAAGCATTTTGGAGTGATTATATGTGAATTTATTTCGTTTTTGGAGTCTTAAAAGACAGTACGTGATGATATTTAAAAATTTTACTACTTTTTAAAAAGGAAACTGGAAATGTGGAACAGAAGAAATTTGGCTCTCTTTGGACCTCAATTTATAAGCTCATCTCTGTGCATGATAACCCAATGTCACCAACACAGTCTGTGTTGAAGACAAAATGTGGCAGAAAACAACCACCCTTGGCAACAATTGCTATGGTATTATTTCTTGGACAATATGTATATTGAATTGAGTGTGTAAGAGAATGGAGAATTTTACCTACCTTTTTTGTATTGCTGAAAGACTTTTGGAAACTTTGATTTCCTTCCTCATTGTGTGTCTTTGGACCGTGCACTTAGTGCCTTTAATTACAATTTTTCCCAACATTATAATGGTAATAACATTAGCATTACAGCAAATATTATCTTAAGAATTAAGAGGCATGACACTGGTGAAATACTTAAGTTTCTATGAATAAGCTTTGAGTTTGGTCAGCAATTTTTAATACTAAATATAATTCCATATGTATTACAGAAACCATTACATGTAGAGAGAAACCAGAACTAATGTTATCAATTGACTGTGATCTGCTTTCAAGGAAGCCAGGTGGATAACTTCTCATGCTGTAATTCAAACTGGTTATCTTGTCTTGATATTGTAAAAATATCAGGGACAGAATAATGAAGAAATGTTGTGCACTGAGCTGAAGCGCATATGAAAATGTGCAAAACTGATAAAACGTAAACTTATCTGAGCAGTATATTGTGTTACGTCATTTAAGTTACATTGCAAAGATAGGGAGACCTAGAAGAATGAATTCTCCTTTTGATACCCTATCATAGGGACTTAGAAGGACGAACTTACCTCATGCTTGAAGAGGCATCATCGGATGAGAGGAACAGTGTTTTTTTGTTTGCTTCCTTCCATTTATTCTTCAGTTTGAAATCTGAACTACTTGAAACTGAAGGAAACCAAGGGAAATCAGACATGCAGGCTTTGGAAAGAGCAATAAACATAAAATGAAATAAATATAGCCTTGTAAAAGGTCAAACTAAATTGAGTTTTATAGTCTCAAGTGACCTAAGCAATATCATGATATTGAAAATTTTAAAATGTTAGGAGTTGCTTAATTTTTTCCTTTCTACTACCTTGAATTAATTATTGATTTTGTATAGAGAGCTTAAAGATGAGATTAACAAGTAACATGAATAAAAATGGACAAAAGTTCTGAATAGGCCTGTTTTCCAAAAAGCCCTGAAAATCACAGTGGGTTTACAAAGTTGTGTTTAATACCATTTCTATGCTGGCTTAGTGAACAGAAGTCATTAGAGAAATGCAATTGAAAATTACTATGATACTACTTCATAACTATTATAACTCTTACAAAAAACCCCAAAAGAACCAGGTGTGGTGGTAAAGGTTTGTAATTCCAAGCATTTAGGAGGTTGGACTAAGAGGAATTGAGTCTAAAGCCAGTCTGGGTTACTTCACCTATTAGAAACATGCACTTTCATAAAACTCAAAAGGCAATAATGTTGGTGAGAGTATGGAGAAAAGAAAATTCTCTACACTCTTGGTCAAAATACAGGCTCATATTCTCGTTGTAGAAATTAGTATGCATTTTCTAAAAAAATGCAAAGTTGAAATATCATCTGACTCACCAATCATGTGATTGTTTCTCTCTGGGTAACTCGTAAATATATTTGTAGTTCATTGTTATTCACATTATTCACAACAGCAGCCAAGATATACTTCGAAGTTAAGTGTTCAAATTCACACAATTAAAGCAACTCTGGTACATGCACAAATACATGTTCTGTTTCATCCTTAAAATAGCAAGATACTTCTCCCATTAGCCACAACTTAAAATGACCAGAAAGATGTAATCTAAATGAACAAAAATTTTGTCTTCCGAACTTTGTAATACTACACACACGCAAACACACCAACCTCAAACATTACGAGAGAATTTTTTTTTAAAGTAAAGCAAACTGGAATCACTAGGGCATTTAGATCACAATGTAGAAGATAGTAGATATGAAGGATAACCAAGTACAGAGTTGTAATGTACAAGATGAGGTTACAGGGGACTACAGTGGCCTTACAAAGGAATGAAGCTAAGTAAGTAGGAGTTGTTCTTCCGAATGAAGCTAAATAAATAGGAGTTGTTCTTCCGAGTAGGGTTTGCTCTTTAAAGTTGTTCTTCCTTCAGTAATGGATGAGATTAATATAATTCTTTAAATATACCTGCCTGTTTGCAGAAATAATATCAAACAATATAGCAATAATGTTCTATGCTCAACATAGAACAAAATGTCAAATTAAAATACATAAGATTATTCTTGATATAAACTAATTATTACAAATAAGGGAAAACCTGAGACCTATGTTTCTTTAAGTCTGGCTTACTTCACTTAATATTTTTTCCAAGATCTTCCATTTCCTTACAAATGAGGTGGTATCATTCTTTCTGATGGAAGCATAGTATTCCACATGCATGTGTAAGTGTGTGTGTATGAGAGAGTGACATTTTCTTCATTCATCTACTGAGGTGCATCTGGGTTGATATCATATCTTAGCTATGGTAAATAATACTGTGATAAACACAATTGTGCTGGTAGCTTTAGTGTGGCCTTGTTTGTTGTCACGTGGGTAAATGCCCAGAAGTGGTATTAGTGGGTAATAGGGAAGCATTATTGTGTACATCAAGGATAATCTTAGTAGATGAGCAGAATAGCTCACTATCTACTTACATATGAGCTTTTTTTTTTTTTTTTTGGTCGGTCGTGGGGCCTGAACCCTGGGTCTGGACACCGTCCCTGAGCTCTTCAGCTCAAGGTTAGCGTTCTACCACTTGAGACACAGTGCCACTTCCGGCTTTTTTCTGCTTATGTGGTGCTGAGGAATCGAACCCAGGGCCTCATGCATGCAAGGCAAGCATTCTTACCACTGAGCCACCTTCCCAGCCCTACATATGATCTTATAAGGTGATTCCAAGTGAAATGAACTCAAAGACATGTTTTTGTTGTTGTTGTTCTTAATGTAGTATGTGATTTCTTTTTATCTTTTGTGTTTTCCCCACCAATGTTTATCCCCTGTAGTCACTGTATTTGATTTTGATACCCTGGTTATTGTAAATATGTTGATCTGAACTAGGAAAGGGAAAGGTGAATAAACAAAATAGTGAGACAAAGGACAAAGGGGGAACCTATGCAAACGAGATATTCACAATATTTTGGAAATAATCTTGGGGGATGTTAGGAAGGAAGAGGGAGTAACATGGGGGAAGTGGTAACAAGTTAGAAAAAAATGAATTCACTAACTTACTTATGTAAATCTAACCCCTCTGTACATTAACTTGATAATAAAATTTAAATAAAAATAAAATACATGAGAGCAGCAATACAGGAGATGAGAGTGGGGAAAATATTGTACTATACAGAGAAAAGTAGAACAGCTGTGGAGTACAGTGATTTCACTGTAACATAGGAAGTGATAAACTAGTATACACCTTTTCACCCTCATGTCAATCACTAAACAGGGAAAACAAAATGCAAACTCAGTAAAACAATAGAGATAAAATAGAAAAATAAACAATTAAGGTGAAGAGATGAATTGGACCAAGAATAACAAATGACACAGGAAGCAAATAAGCTGGTAAGTTTAAAAAATATTACCCATAATAGTATTTTTTACCTCTCAATTTGTTAGAACTATAATTCAAATCACAGTTTAATAATATATTATTTTAATAATGTTATTATTACTGATTTAATATTGAATGTTTAACATATAATTTTAATTTTAGTAGATATAGAAAAGAAGAAAGTGAAACTAATTTTAATAATGTATTTCATGAATTGTAAAATTGAGAAGCATTAGAATTTAAACAAACATATCATTATTTCAATAATAAATCATCATTTCATTTTTGTGAATTAATTTAATAATTCAGTTTATTCTACACTTAGCACTCATCATAACATCAAATAATAAATTATTGCATATGACTCTTGGTATTAGGTGAAAAGGCTCAACACTGTGGTAAAATTCACACCACACATTCTCCAGGCAGTATATGAGGGTATGACTCCTCTTGTCTAGCTTAAATTGTGGAAATTTGATTACTACGTGCATGTTAAATTCCTGTCTAGGAGACATCCATAAAATTATATACATCCATAAAATTATATACAGTATTTCATATGATGCTTATAGAACATATTCATTAAATTTTTATTTTCTGTCAAATAAATATTTGTAGAGAGACTGAATTTCTGAGTAGATGATGGTGTATGTGTGCCAGATAATACATATTGAGGCTTATTTTATATTTCTGACATTGTTTCAATAGTTGGATTTAATTTTCCATAAGGTGTTAAGTGTATTATATTGGATATAGGAAAGTAATGAATGTTTATTACATTAATCCATTGTCACTTGTCTAATCCCAAGTATAAATTATCCATGTGTTTGAAGTAATGAAAAAAACAACAGATATAAGCAAGATAAATCTGTCTAATGCCAAGTACAAATTATCCATGTGTTTGAAATAATGAAAATAACAACAAATATAAGCAAGATAAATCAGACTCTAGACAAGTATTTCCTCCTTTATTTTGATAGTTGGTCCTCTTTTACAATACAGTATATTCTTGGGAAAATGTGCTCCACGCTGACCACAACTGAAGAATATTATGATTTGATCTATCCTAAGAGAAAAAAGGAAGGTAATCCTTCCTTCCAAACTTCTGCTCCCAGAGATGTGATCTGTTTTATGGTAGTGACTTGAAAATGAACATTTTTCACAGTCAACTTTGAAAAGCCATCTTGATAGACCATTGTTAGAGAGGATTATTCAAGGTTTTGCAAGGATGCCAGATTGGCTCATTTTGAAACAATGAAAACAGAAATTTAGACAGCTGTTTTTGTTTCTTTAGGAGAAAAACCTATTGAGTATAGGCCAGGGGATCATTGGGACCCAGTGAAGCTACTACCTTGAATAGTAAACCTAGACCTCTAAAAAATATACTCCAGTAAGCACAGCCAGTCAGAGCTGCTATCACAGCCTACATGAAGTCAGGCAAATAACAGAAGATGAGAGCCATTTAACTGATAAAAACATATTTTTATGAGTCAGACTGAAATGAGACTCTAGAGAGAGGGTCAGAAATACTGATTAGAGAGATTAAATTTGTCCTTGTAGAACAAATAAATCATAGAAAGCCTGTGCATGTAAGAATATGACAGCAGACCAAATTCCAGAAATGCACATTTTCTTAGAGGATAGCTTAATGAATTATCAATGGAAATCTTTGGATTCTTAAATATTTGACCACATGTGGGAGAAGGCCAATTACTGAAGAGAAAGAAAATGTCATCACTCTGTTAGGAGGTTCAATATCACGTTACGAAGTAATCAAGCACAGACTTGTAATAAAAAGAGAAAAAAATAATTTTTCCAAATGAGGGGCTCATTTGATTTGATTTAGTAGTTCTTGATTTATTTGCTAGCAATTCCCATACAATTGATCCAGTCCCACATCTGAGTTGATATTTACTGAAGTATTTCCACATGAAGGAAAAGAGAAAATTTACAAATGTATGATGAAATGAATTGAGGGTGACGTGTTCTAATACTGATATCTGACCTTTAGACACAGGAGAAGAGGTGGATTCTCTTTTTATATAAAAATCCCCCATTTCTTAGCCTGGTGCCAGACGCTCACAGCTGTAATCCTAGCTACTCCGGAAGCTGAGATCTGAGGACTGCTGTTCAAAGACAGCTGGGGCACCTGAGACTGTTATCTCCATTGAACCACCAGAAAACCAGAAGTGGCACTGTGGCTCAAGAGGTGGAGAACTGACCTTCAGTTGAAGAGCTTAGGAACAGGTCCCACTCCCATAGTTAAAGACCAACAACAACAACAAAAAATCCCCCTTCTCTTGGACTGCCTACATCTTTTCCTAACATTCAACAAAAAGCCCTTTTATCACCCGCTACATTTAAGTCCTAAACTAACTACTGCCAATAGAATGATGTGGTATCTGATGTCAAAAGGTTCATATTTGCGGAAACAAATACCAACAGGGTTAACATTTTTCCCATTCCTTGAACTCTTGCCCTGGGCCCTGAACATGGTTATGTGGTAGCTTTAATGTGAGCTTGTTTGTTATTTATTGGATTACTGCCCACGAGGGTAATTAATGAGTCATAGGGGAGATTTATGTTTAGTCTTTTGAGTACTCCCCATACTGCATTACAGAGTGATTGAAAAAGTTTAATTTGGAAGGGAGTTCCGGGAAGATGGCAGAGGAGAAGCTGGAGGCTAAACAAGCTCTCTTATACAAAGCAGTTTTAGTGTTCCAGTGAACAGTCCTAAGCCAGAGAATCACACCAAGTGTGCCATCACAGGACAGAGAGTTAGGCCAGAGAGGGAAAATCCAGGCAAGGAGATAGATCTGAGCACTTGCCAGCAGATGCTACTGCGGCTGCAGTGGTGGTGAAAATGGCCATAGCTGCCATACCTGCAACACAGAGAGTCCAGGACAAAGGAGTCAGATGCGGCAGGCGAGCAGATTCTACTCAATATCAGCAAGAAGCGACAAGGAGGAAACATTTCATCCTGCAGTTCACAGACCAGAGACAACCCAGGAACCAAGACTCCACGTGGGTAGAAGCCTTAAATCCTCACTCCTTCTCAGGGAGCAGAGGAGGAAAGGCCACCCCCCCACTACCAGAGATCTCCATCTTTGATACTGACACAGGCCAGGCTGAGCTGCTAGCTCCAACTCAGGCCTTGGAAGAAAACTAGCGTCATTTAGCAGGTCACAAGAACCTAAACTGACCGGCCAGACTCAGCTCCACCCAGGGAAAAGTCACCCAGCTCTGGATGCCAATTCCAGGAGTGGCTTTCTTCACTTGGTAAAAAGAGCCAGAGGCTGCCCCTCCCTTTAGCAGCCTTGACAATCAATTGAAATTCAGTAAACAGGAACCCTGAGAATGGCTCCAGGCTGGGCTTTGTGAGTCTCTCAGAAACCCCTCAGGGAAAAGCTACTGATGGCTGAAAGGCCTCAACTCCACCCAGAATTTAGCATCATCACAGCATCTCCAAACTTGAGGAAAGAGCCATCTCCCTCTTTTGTGATACTCAAAGCAGATCTCCCTCCCATTGAACTAGCATGGGAGGAGGATCACAAAATCTGGGTAAAGCAGAGCATTTTTCTGCCAACTCAAACTGACTTAAGAAACCAACCAAGCCACAGGAAAATCAAACACCACAAGCAGACCAGAGACTCCAACAAGTGGCTGGTTATGGACACAAGGGAGATACAGGATCTTCACACCCCTCCAATAAAATTAAAGAACTTTTTTTTCTTTTTTTGGGGTACCTTTTAATAAAAATTTTTTTTCTAAAATTTTTTTAATTCTTAATTTTTACCTTTTTAAAAAATTGTTTTCTAGGGCTGGGAAGGTGGCTCAGTGGTAGAGTGCTTGCCTTGCATGCATGAGGCCCTGGGTTCAATTCCCCAGCACCACATAAGCAAAAAGAAAAAAAGCCAGAAGTGGCGCTGTGGCTCAAGTGGTAGAGCGCTAGCCTTGAGCTGAAGAGCTGAGGGACAGCGCCCAGACCCACAGTTCAGGCCCCACAACTGGACCAAAAAAAAATTGTTTTCTAGTAACATTTTTTCTTTCTCTTATAATTTTTATTTGGGGAATATATGTGTGTGTGCGTTTTTTTCTTTCTTTTTAATAGTTTATTTTTTTTTGTTTTTTGTTTAGCTCTCCTGAATATTTGATCTTTTTTTCTTTCTACCTCAATGTTTTCACCTTTTCTTCTCTTCATTCTTCTTTGTGTGACTTAATTGCTGTTCTGCACATCCTCAGATATACCCATAGTCAATTATTAGACCTTATCCCCCATTGTGTACACACTTAATCCAGAAATTTATTACTCAATTCAAAACCTCTTAGACTTAAATTCCTTAATAGCACTATGACTCTTTATACCTGTATAATAATTTCAGTATTTTTATTTTTAATTTTTCATGTTTCCATTATTACCCTCCCCTTCCCTCATTGTATCCACTTCTTCTCTGCATATTTTGTTTTAATCCTGCATAATTTTTAAGCACTACAATTTTTATTTTTTAATTTTTGCTTTTCTATTTTTTCTTGTCTCTATTTTCTCTTTCTCTTTCTTCTTTTTTTCTCTCTCTCTGCTTTCATCCTATCCAAACTATTTCCCACTTTGAGATTAGGACTTAGTTAAGTAAACTCTCCCTGTGCCTTCCTACATCTTTCTATTCCTATTTTTACCCACATCTCTCCTCAACATAATAATTTCTCGTATGCCAAATACTTCTTTGGGGTTTGTAGCCCATTAATATATAATTGTTTGATGTTGAATACATATATCTGATGAACTAGATTGTATCTGCAGACTTTGCACTGTGCAAGTACAGACTTTGATTGATGCGTGCTTTAAGATAGTGTTCTAGCACAAAACTGGTGTTACTTTCATCCTAAATGAGCAGAGTAAGCTGGAAAAACACACAAAAAAATGGAAAGTCCGCGTATCTCAACTCCAAGTCATGATAATCAGGGGACAGAACAGATAATGAATAATCCAGAGGAGAGTTCCCAGAGAGCTCTACAAACACTGTTGGCAACAATGGTAAATGAAAATATTGAAAACATACAAAGGATTCTGTATGAGCGTGATAGGGAGAGAGAGGAGGCAAACCAAAGGTTAATGTGGGAATATCATGAGCCTGAGGAACCTACTCAAAAACCGATACAGAAATTGAATGACCAGCTGGAGACCACTCCAAAAGAAAGGCAGGAATGTCATGAGCACGCTGAGAACACTGAAAGAGAAATACAAGAATGGTGTGAATGTGAGGAAGCTAAGCAAAGAATAATACAAGAATTGAAAGAACAGGACGAGAATACACAAAGATCACTAAAGGCATTCAGGAATCCATTAAAAAAGAGCTGAAGGAAGTCATGGAGACCACAAAGGGAATGCTGAATGGCACCCAACAGAAGGAATGGGAGTCCAACGAAATCATAAACAATCAACTAAATTATTTGATAATAAACAGTGAACACCAAATTAAGGAAGTAAAAAAGCTCATACAAGTCTAGAACAAAGCTTCAACAAAGAATTTGAAGGCATCAAAACTGAACAATTGGGGAAATGAGATAAAAAACAAATAGAAAGTCTTTACCGCAGGTTAGACCATGCAGAAGATAGAATCTCGGGGATTGAAGACAGCCTAGATATTGTGGAGAAAGAACATACAACAATCCAAGACAAGTCCAAGAAATATGATAGATCTATTCAAGACTTGGAAGACACCACAGAAGACCAAATCTGAGGATAATGGGTGTAGACGAGCACCTAGAAATAGGAGTTAATGATCTAGGAAATTTGTTTAACAGGGACCTAGTAGAGAACTTCCCAAACATGCAAAAAAATAGGCCTATTCAGATATGAGAAGCTTTTAGAACACCAAATAGACCAAACCAGAATAGGACATCCCACCATCACATTATAATCCAAACAGGATCAATTCAGACCAAGGAAAAGATCCTTAAAGCTGTCAAGGAGAAAAGACCAATCATCTGTACAGGGAAATCCATTAGAATCACCTCAGATTTCTCAGCAGCGACTATCAAAGCAATGAGAGCCTGGAATGATGTATGGCATGTCCTAAAGACAAAAACTGTCAACCAAGAATACTGTACCCAGCTAAACTCTCCTTCATAACTGAAGGCCAAATAAAATACTTTCATAGCAAAGAAAAATTGAAACAGTATATCTCCACCAAACCAGCCCTACAAAAGATTCTTAAAGATGTCCTACACATAGAAACCAACAAGACCACAATAAAGGCCAAGAAACTGCACCCAAACTGAGAATCCAAGAACTATAGCAAGAACCCAGTACCTCTAGCCCCCATGAAGGTGGATTAAATGGCAGGATCTCCCAAATACTTCTCAGTCCTATCTCTCAATATTAACTGACTTTATCCAAGTAAGCGACATACACTGTCTAGTTGGATTAGAAATCAAGATCTTTCTATCTGCTGCCTTCAGGAGTCACATCTTGCCCGTAAAAACAAACACATTTTCAATGTTAAAGGTTGGAACAAAATCTACCAAGCAAACGGCCCCCATAAACAGGCGGGAGTTGCAATCCTAATATCAGATAAAATAGACTTCAAATTAAAACTCGTGAGAAGAGATAAAGAAGGTCGCTACATACAAATTAAGGGATCTCTCTTTCAGGAGGATATTACAATTCTAAATATCTACTCACCAAACAATGGAGCAACCAAATATATCCAAGAAACACTACTTTCCCTCAAATCTAATATAACTACAAAGACATTAATTGTTGGGGATTTTAAAAAACACTCTCCCCACTAGATAGATCAACTCGGCAAAACTCAACAGAGAAACTACAGATCTAAACAGCTGCAAAGATCAACTAGATTTAACAGATATCTACCGAACATTTCACCCAGCAGCATCAGAATACACGTTATTCTCAGCAGCATATGGAACATTGTCTAAAATAGACCACATTTAAGCCACAAAGCAAACTTGTCCAAATTCAGAAACATTGAAGTTATATCTTGCATTCTCTCTGAATACAAGGTAAAAAAATTAGAACTCAACACCAAAAGCCACCAAAGAAAGTCTGGTATCACATGGAGGCTGAACAACACACTGCTGAATCACGAGTTGGTTATGAAAGAGATAAGATAGGAAATTCAAATGTTCATGCTATTCAAAAAAATGAGCACACAAATTACCAACTCCTCTGGGATATAGTAAAGGCAGTACTCAGAGGCAAGTTTATAGCTCTGAGCTCCTACATCAACAAATTCGAGACAACAGAAACGAAAAATTTAATGAGACATCTAAACCTCCTTGAAAAAGAGAAGCAAGATAAACCCCAATCCAGTAGACGGGAAGAAATAATTAAAATTAAATCAGAATTAAATTAATTAGAATCCAAAAAAGCTATAGAAAGAATCAACAAAACAAAGAGTTGGTTCTTCGAAAAAATTAACAAAATTGACAGACCCTTAGCAAACCTTATCAAAAAAAGAAGAGAACACACCCAAATAAATAAACTCAGAGATGAGAATGGGAAACATCACCACGGAAACAACCAAGATTCAAAATATTATGAGGGAATACTTCTCAAAATTTTATGCTAATAAGTTTGATAACTTGACAGAAATGGACCTTTTCCTAGCAAATATTGACATGCCAAAACTAAACCAAGATGAGTTAAACCAGATTAACAGGCCCATATCAAGCATTGAAATAGAAACAGCCATAAGAGTCCTCCCAGCAAAGAAAAGTACAGGACCAGATGGTTTTACAGCGGAATTCTACAAGGCCATCAAAGAAGAGCTCACACCAATACTCCTCCAACTCTTCAATGAAATTGAAAGAGGAAGTTCACTACCGAACACATTCTATGAAGCCTTCATAACCCTCATCCCAAAACCAGGCAGGGACTCATCAAAGAAAGAGAACTATAGACCCATTTCTTTGATGAACATTGATGCAAAACTTCTCAACAAAATTTTGGCCAACCGACTTCAACAATTCATCCAAAAAATCATACACCATGATCAAACAGGATTCATTTCAGGGATGCAAAGCTGGTTCAATATACCCAAATCAATTAATATTATTCATCACATCAACAGGAGCAAGAATAAAAACCACATGGTTATCTCAATAGATGCAGAAAAAGCATTCGACAAGATCCAACACTCATTTATGATGAAGGTTTTGGAAAAATTTGGAATCCATCGAACATTCCTCAATACAATAAAGGCTGTCTAAGACAAACCTACAGCCAGCATTATACTTAATGGTGAAAAACTTAAGCCATTTCCTCTGAACCCAGGAACAAGACAAGGATGTCCACTCTCTCCACTTCTCTTCAATCTAGTATTAGAATGCCTAGCTACAGCAATAAGACAAGATGCAGACATAAAGGGGATCCAAATAGGGAAAGAAGAAATAAAAGTCTCCCTCTTTGCAGACGACATGATTTGTATCTAAAGAATCCCCAAGACTCCACGCCCAAATTACTGAAGCTGATTCAAAACTTTGGCAAACTAGCAGGGTATAAAATTAACCCCCCAAAATCAATGGCCTTTCTGTATGCCAACGATGAGAAAAGTGTGGCTGAAATTAGGAAAGCAACTCCATTTGTAATAGCCCCACAAAAAATAAAATACCTTGGAATTAACTTAACCAAAGAAGTGAAGGACCTCTATGATGAAAACTTTAAAATCTTGAAAAAGGAAATCAACACAGAACTTAAAAAATGGCAAAACCTCCCATGCTCCTGGATTGGCAAGATTATCATCGTGAAAATGGTAATACTTCCCAAGGCTATCTACAAATTCAACGCGATACCTATCAAAATTCCACCCTCATTCTTCAAGGAAATAGAGGAGGCAATCCAAAAATTCATATGGAACAATAAAAGACCCCGAATAGCAAAATCGCTCATCAACGGAAAGAACACTGCTGGAGGAATATCAATACCAAATTTCAAACTCTACTATAAAGCCATAGTAATCAAAACAGCTTGGTATTGTCATAAGAACACACCTCAGTACCAATGGAAAAAAATTGAAAACCCAGAAATGAACCTACAGACCTATAGCCATCTAATCTTTGATAAGGGAGCTAAAACAATAGAGTGGAACAAAGACAGCCTCTTCAGTAAATGGTGCTGGCAAAATTGGTTAACTACTTGTAGAAAACAAAATGTCATGTCAAAAGCAGCTTTACAATGTCGGTGTGGGGGTGGGGGAGGGGGTTAAAATTAGGTGGGGGGAGGGGGGAGGCTGGGAAGGGAGTTGAAGGGTAAACAAAGGAGGAGGCTGCAATGCTTGGTAAGAAATGTATGCATTATCCTGCCCATGTAATTGTAGCCCCTCTGTACAGTATGTTCTCAAATAAAATTAAATTAAATTATAAAAAAACAAACCTAAAGCTAGATCCTTATATATCACCCTGCACCAGAATCAACTCCAAATGGATCAAAGACCTCCAAGGCAAAGCAGACACTCTGAAAACATTACAGGATGGAATAGGAGAAAACCTAGGTCTTCTTGGCTCAGTCCGAAATTTTCTGAATAGAGACCCAGAAACACAACAAATCAAAGAAAGGTTGGACAAATGGGATTGCATAAAGTTGCAGAGCTTCTGCTTGGCAAAGGACATAGCTAGCAAGATCAATAGAATGCCCATGGATTGGGAGAAGATCTTTACTAGCCATACAATGGACAAGGGTCTCATATCTAAAATATAATTGGAACTCAAAATATTAAATCCCCCAACAACAAATCCTCAAAGAAACAACTGCCAAATAAACAAGTGGGTGAAAGACTTAAAGAGAAACTTCTATGAAGAAGAAAGAAGGATGGCCAATAGACACATGAAGAAATGCTCAACCTCCCTAGCCATAAAAGAAATGCAAATCAAAACAACATTGAGATACCACCTCACTCCAGTTAGAATGGCAAAAATCAAGAACTCTAACAACCACAGATGCTGGAGGGGATTTGGACAGAAGGGAACCTTACTTCATTGTTGGTGGGAATGTAAATTTGTTCAACCACATTGGAAAGCAGTATGGAGGTTCCTCAAAAGACTCCACATAGAACTCCCCTATGATCCCGCAATCCCACTTTTGGGCATTTACCCAAATGTTTACAAACAAGACCACACTAAAGCTACGAGCACAACTATGTTTATTGCAGCATTATTTACCATAGCTAAGATCTGGAACCAACCGAGATGTCCCTCAGTAGATGAATGGATCAAGAAAATGTGGTATATATACACAATGGAATTCTATGCCTCCATAAGAAAGAATGACATTGCCCCATTTGTTAGGAAATGGAAAGACTTGGAAAAAATTATATTAAGCGAAATAAGACAGGCCCAAAGAAACACAGGCCCCATCGTTTCCCTTATTTGCAATATCTAGTATATGTATGAGTCAAGCGAAAAAGGTCAGATAATGTGATGTTAGGAAAATAAACCCTTAGATATTTATTTTAATGTTTTTTTTCTTTCATGCATGTGTTTCTAACACATTTATAATATTATATCTTTGTTGCTTTGTATGTCCCTCCCCCACAATATAACCCCTGCTTTCACTATATTTGATGTCAGTATAACTTGTGGAGGAGATGGGGAAAAACAATTCGTTTAAGGATACAGGTGGACCTGTTGCAACAATGAGAAATACAAGTTGTCATGTCGAAAAGGAGCTTTACCATGTTGATGTGAGGTGGGGGTTGGGAGGATTGGGACTGGGGGGGGAGGGGGGAGGCTGGGAAGGGATGTGAAGGATAAACAAAGGAGGAGGCTGCAATGCTTGGTAAGAAATGTACGCATTATCCTACCCATATAATTGTATCCCCTCTGTACAGAATGTTCACAAATAAAATAAAATAAATTAAAAAAAAGGAAAATGAGCTTTACAACGTTGGTGTGGGTGGGGAGAGGGGGGAGGATTGGGTGGGGGGGTGGGAGGGGAGGCTGGGAAGGGATGTGAAGGGTAAACAAAGGAAGAGGCTGCAATACTTGATAAGAAATGTACGCATTATCCTGCCCATGTAATAGTAACCCCTCTGTAAGGTATTTTACCAATAAAATGTGATTTATTCAAAAGAACTATAAAAATTCATAAAAGGATTTGTGATCAGAAGTGATAGGCAAGAAAAGTAACTGGAGAGAAGTTCCGGGAAGATGGCGGAGGAGAAGCTGGAATCTGAACAAGCTCTCGCAAAGTAAGTAGTTTTAGAGTTCCAGTGAACAGTCCTAAGCCAGAGAATCACACCAAGTGTGCCATCACAGGACAGAGAGTTAGACAAGAGAGGGGAAGCCAAGGAAACGCATCAGCTGCCGCTCCGGCAGCGGGGCCGCGGCGGCGACCACCGCCGCGGAGTCATACCTGAGACACAGAGAGTCCGGGACGAAGGAGCCAGACGCAGCGGACGAGCAGATTCTACTCAACACCAACAAGAACCGACAAGGAGCGAACATCTTCATCCTGCTTTTTGCAGACCAGAGACGACCCAGGATCCAAGACTCGGCGTGAGTACAAGCCCGACGTCCTCACTCCTCAGGGAGCAGAGGAGGGAAGGCCACCCCTCCCCCTCCAGCACCGGTGATCTCCATCTTGGATACCGACAAAGCTCGGAGGAGCTGCTAGCTCCAGCTCAGGTCTTGGAATAAAATGAGTCATTTAGCAGGTCACAAGAACTTAACGGCGAAGTGACCTGCCAGACTCAGCTCCATCCAGGGAAAAGTCACCCAGCTCAGGTGCCAGCCATCGGAGTGCCTTGCCTCACTGGGTAACCAGAGCCAGAGGCTGCCCCTCCCTCTAGCAGCCACCACAATCAATTGAAAAACAGAAACCCTGAGAATGGCTCCAGGCTGGGCGCTGTGAGCTTTATCACAAAATAGCCCCAGGGAAAAGCTACTGTTTGTTGAAAGGCCTCAACTCTACACAGAACCTAGCCTCATCACCACATCCCCCTCTTTTGTGACTCTCAAAGCAGACCACCCTCCCAGAAAACTAACCTGGGAGGGGGATCTCAAAATCTTGGGTAAAGCAGAGCATTTTTCTGCCTCTTCCAACCAACCGACTTAAGAAACCAATCAAGCCACAGGACCTCAAGCTGACCAGAGACTCCAACAAGAGACTGGTTGCAGACAAAATGGAGATACAGGATTCAGGATTCTTCCCACTCCTCCCCCCCCCCCCCCAAAAAAAATCAAAAGACTTTTTTTTCTTTTTTTTTTCTTTTTTTTTCTTCTTCTTCTTCTTTTCTTTTTTTTTTGCTTGTTTTTTGTTTTTTGTTACCATATATATATATATATATATATATATATATAAATTTTTTTCCCTTCTAAAACTTTTATTAATCTTTAATTTTTGCCTCTTCTGAAAAAATAATTGTTTTCCAGTAACTTTTTTTTTTCTCATCTTATAATTTTTATTTTAGGAATACGTGAATGAGAGTTTTCCTTTCTTTTCTTGTCTTCTTTCTCTTTTTCTTTCTTTCTTAATTATCTTTTTGTTTTTTATCTAGCTCTACTGAACTTCTGATCTTTTATTCTCCCTTTCCCATCCTTAAAGCTTTTCACATCTCCTCTATGTCCCTCCACTTCTCTGAACATATTCACATTCCTCTCTAAATAGACGGTCTTTTAACCTCTATAATAACATTAATTTTTATGTTTCTATTCTTTTTCTGGTCTCTCTTTATTTCCCTTTCCGTCTCTTCTTTTTCTCTCTCTCTCTACTTGCATCCTACCCAACCCATTTCCTGCACTGTGATTAGGACATAGTTAACTCTCCCTGTGCCTCCCCACACCAATCTATTCCTATTTTTTACCCACATCTCTCCCTAATCCTAATAATTTCTGGTTTTCCAAATTCTTTTCTGTGGTTCGAAGTCCTTTAACATATACTCATTTGATGTTGAATAGATGTATCTGTTGAACTAGATTGTATCTGTAGACTATTGACTGTACAAATGCAAACTTTGGCTGATGGTTGCCTTAAGATAGTGTTCTAGCACAAAACTAGTGCAATCTTTATCTCAAATGGGCCGAGTAAGCCGGAAAAACACAAGAAAAATTGCAAATTCGGGTATCTCAATTCCCAACCTTGATAATCAGGGATTAGAACAGATAAAGAATAATCCAGAGGAGAGTTCCCAAATAGCTCTACAAACACTAATAGCAAACATGATAAATGAGAAGTTTGACAATGTACAAAGGACTCTGTATGAGCGTGATAGGGAGAGAGAGGAGGCATCCCAGAAGTTTATACAGGAATATCATAAGCATGAGGAAGCTTCTCAAAAACTGATACAGGATTTGCGTGAACAACTTGAGAATACTCAAAGAGAAAGGGAGGAATGGCGTGAGCAGGCAGAGAACACTCAAAGAGAATTGCAGGAATCCCACAGAAGGGAGGAAACTAATCAAAGAGTAATTCACGAATTAAGAGACCAGGTAGAGAATACACAAAGATCACTAAAGGCATTCATGGAATCCATTAACAAAGAGCTGAAGGAAGTCAGGGAGACCACAAAGGGAATGCTGAATGGAACCCAACAGAAGGAATGGGAGTCCAAAGAAACCATAACCAATCAACTAAGTTATTTGAGAACAAACACTGAACACCAAATTAAGGAAGTAAAGAAATTCATACAAGACCTAAAACAGAGCTTCAACAAAGAACTTGAAGCCATCAAAGCTGACCAATTAGAAGGAAAAGAGATAAAAAACAAAGTAGAGAGTCTTGACAGCAGGTTAGACCATGCAGAAGATCGAATCTCAGGGATGGAAGACAGCCTAGATATTATAGAGAAAGAACTTACAACCATCCAAGACAAGTCCAAGAAATATGATAGGTCTATCCAACACCTGGAAGACACCATCAGAAGGCCCAATCTAAGGATAATGGGTGTAGAGGAGCACCTAGAAACAGAAGTTAATGGTCTAGGAAATTTGTTTAACAGGATCCTAGCAGAGAACTTCCCAAACATACAAAAAGATAGGCCTATTCAGATACAAGAAGCTTTTAGAACCCCAAATAGACCAGACCAGAATAGGACATCCCCCCATCACATTATAATCCACACAGGATCAACCCAGACCAAGGAAAAGATCCTTAAAGCTGTCAAGGAGAAAAGGTTAATCACCTATAAAGGGAAACCAATTAGAATTACCTCAGATTTCTCAGCAGAGACAATCAAAGCAAGAAGAGCCTGGAATGACGTATGCCATGCCTTAAAAACATACAACCATCAACCAAGAATACTGTACCCAGCTAAACTCTCCTTCATAACTGAAGGCCAAATAAAAACCTTCCATAGCAAAGAAAAATTGAAACAATACATCTCCACCAAACCAGCCCTGCAAAAGATTCTTAAAGATGTCCTACACATAGAAAACCAACAAGAAAGCAACAAAGGCCAAGAAACTGCACCCAAACTGAGAATCCAAGAACCTTAGGAAGAACCCAGTATTCACAGCCCCCAAGAAGGTGGATAACATGGCAGGAACACCCAAATACCTCTCAGTCCTATCTCTTAACATTAACGGACTGAACTCTCCAATTAAGCAACATAGACTGTCTAGTTGGATTAAAAAACAAGACCCTTCTATCTGCTGCCTGCAGGAGTCACATCTTGCCCGTAAAAACAAACATATTTTCAAGGTTAAAGGCTGGAACAAAATCTACCAAGCAAACGGCCCCCATAAACAGGCGGGAGTTGCAATCCTAATATCAGATAAAATAGACTTCAAATTAAAATTCGTGAGAAGAGATAAAGAAGGTTGCTACATACGAATTAAAGGATCTCTCGTTCAGGAGGATATTACAATTCTAAATATCTATTCGCCAAACAATGGAGCACCCAAATTTATCAAAGAAACACTACTTTAGCTCAAATCCCATATAGATCCAAAGACATTAATTGTTGGGGATTTTAACACACCAGTCTCCCCACTAGATAGATCAACTCGGCAAAATCTCCACAGAGAAACCGCAGATCTAAACAGCTGCATAGATCAACTAGACTTAACAGACATTTACCAAACATTTCACCCAGCAGCATCAGAATACACGTTCTTCTCAGCAGCACATGGAACGTTTTCTAAAATAGACCACATTTTAGGCCACAAAGCAAACTTGTCTAAATTCAGAAACATTGAAGTTATACCTTGCATTCTCTCTGACCACAAGGGAATAAAATTAGAACTCAACACCAAAAGCCACCAAAGAAAGTCCGGCATCACATGGAGGCTGAACAACACACTGCTGAATCATGAGTGGGTCATGGAAGAGATTAGAAAGGAAATTCAAATGTTCATGCTATTCAACAAAAATGAACACACAAATTACCAGCTCCTCTGGGACACAGCAAAGGCAGTACTCAGAGGCAAGTTTATAGCTCTGAGCTCCTACATCAACAAATTGGAGAGATCGGAAACTAACAATTTAATGACACATCTAAACCTCCTTGAAAAAGAGCAGCAAGATAAACCCCAATCCAGTAGACGGAAAGAAATAATCAGAATT